>NC_142655.1:45500454-45803484 GCF_055504915.1 Nelumbo nucifera
TTCTCCTTGGCTAAGTAGTCCGAGCAAAGGAAGCCTACCAACGCCCAGGACAGCATCGTTTTTCGAATCTCAGGGTCCAGCTCGGCCCCGGGGTCCTGGATGGCGCCCCTCCAAGCGGTGGGAAAGGGCCACCCCTCGGGATTACAGACCACAAAGTAGTCCCGCTTCCAACGCGGGAATCCTATTCAGCAGCTCGTATAATAGCTTATAGCCGTGACGGGGGGAGAGGTAATAAAAGCGCCTCTCCGGAGGAACCCTAGGAGCAGCATTCTTTATATAAAGGATAGAGGCGAAAATGTCAAGGTCCAAAGGGAGGCAATACTCGTGACATAGGAATATTGTCCCAACCATGTTTCTAACAGCGTTGGGGTGAAGCTGGTCAATAGTGACGTTGAAGTCGTTCAACACCTCCACTATCAAGGGGTGTAGGGGAAAACGTAGGCCAGCCTCGAGCTGTTCCTAAAAGATCACTATGTCATTGGGACCATGCTCCCAAGGGAAGTTGCCAGTGGGGAGGATGTAAACTAGGTCCTCACGAAGGCAAAAGTAGCGGATCAGAGACCTGAGTCTCTCCGCTGTCATTAAGGAAGGGCCAAAGGTATCAGGCTCCCTCCCCCTAGAAGTGGACACCATGTCGCCAGAGGCCTCCCGAGCCTCTGGGATATGCTCCCAGGCTCCCCCCGAGCTCAAGGGAGCATCGTCATCATCTTGACCACCGCCCTTGTGGTAGGTATGGCGTGGGTACCCAGACATGGCTGACGGCGATTGGGACTCACCAGAGTAGATGGAACGGAGCAGACTGAGAAACTCGAGTAGACTAGGCGAAGTACGCAACCTCAAAATCCAAAGCAAGATGGCGTGGACGGAGGTACGGCCGAGGGGGGCTCCCCATTTATAGCCCTCGCCCTCTCAAACCAACGGCCCGGATCAAAACAAATCCAACGGCACGCGGGCGCCCTGACCGCACGCCTTCTGAAAACCGAAGGCGATTGGCGGCACATCTTCCACGATTAAGGTAGTCGCAGCCGCACGACATTCAGAATTAAAGGCCACCTCAGCACATTTTCGGAATCTGAGAAGTCAGAAGATCTCTTGATTCCCACAAATGCATTTATTGAAGACAGTCAATCAAGTTTGAATTTCGGTCAAATCAGTCCATCGCACCTCATAAACTCCCCGCGCTAAGGCGGCACTCTTAACCCGAGGAGTGGGGGGCAATTGATGAAGGATGATTTGACCCAACCTATGAGACGGTGACACGTGGACGCTGACTCAGCGTAAGCGACATCTCAGCATTGTGGTCCGGTACGGCTAAGTGATAGGCCCATAAAGCAGCTCGCTACATGGTAGCGGGATAAAGAAGGGGCTCGCCACAATGCGAGCTCCGAGTTTCCCGAGCTACCTCAAGGGATATTCCGAGGACCAATTCTACTAAGGGTACTTCTGAAGTATTCGAAGCTCGTTGCAAAGTACCTCGCGAATGGGCCGCACGAGCTTTCCTCAGGAAGCTTCTATTTAATGAGCCGTACCTGTCAGACTGGGCCACGTCCCTAACTGACGGCGCAGTCCCTGTCCTTTCGACAGTCTGCGCCCACGTCTCTCAGTAGACGGAGGCGTGCCTATCACTTTGGGGGCGTGTCACTCGCTCGAGTAAGGAGTACGTCCCAACGGCCACCTGCACAGCCCTGGCAGGTAACGGGTTTGGCAGGGACCCAGTGGCGGTTATGCCCGATCTCGCAAGAGCGCTCCTATAAAAGCCCTCAGGGCAGAGGAGAAACTCTCTCTTGAGACCTCAAACCTCTCGAATATAGAATAAAGCATGACCTCCACTCTTAGCTTTCGTTTTCTCTCTTTACTCCCCATACACAGTACTAACTTAAGCATCGGAGTATTCCCACCGGGCAAATCCCCGGGAATCCTTCCTTTCATCTTCTCAGGTGCCGCTCGTTGCCAACAAGGAGCCAATCAGCCGCCAGTTAGGAGTGTCCGGGTCGCGCCACATCAGTTTTCAAACACAACCTTAAGAGAAAATCTATGATACAGGAGTATGAGAAGAATTTTAACTAATCAAAACCCAATTATGAATTTTGATAAATAAGACTTAATTGACTATCGTTTATGATACCATTTGATTGGTCAAAAAATTTTCAGATATCCTATCTTTCCCATATCATGATCCCGTACCCTTGAAATCTTTTTTTTTTTTTAAGTAAGGATTTTATTATTTGGTATCAAGGTCCGAAATCCAATAAATTAATTGATTAAAAAAAATAAGTTATTGATTTGCAAATCATGCATGTTTTAGACTTTTAGTCGAGTAGATAAGGACTTCTTTAAATCTCACCTCGGAGAAAAGTCACCAAAAGGCGGTTGTACTTGATGAGCTAATTTTCAACTCGGTAAGTCCCACAACAACATTATTTGCATTGAACACATGGAGTGGACTGTACTGAGCGGAGAATTTGAAAGTTGAAACGTAAGCTATGTTTGGTTTGACAAGAAATAAGAGATAAGTTAAATTGAAAGTTGAGGGAAAATTAATTGTTAAAGAATTTTGAAGAAATTAACTTTCTATTTCTTTCTTTATCTTCTGTCAAACTAAACATACCCACAAGTCAATAGAAAGCCATTTGATAACGACCGAAACTGATAGATTGAACGACTCATGACTTATTGTTTTATTTTTAAGTGCTAAAATAATCAAATAAAAATAATATGCAATAACGCAAATTAAATGGTATAATAATCTACCCAGTTTCGGTTCAGCCATTAGAGACTCACAACCACCTTGAAAACTTAAACTTATTCTATGAATTGGACAAAGCAATAAACGTTTCAGTTATCCAAGTCAGTTGTTACCTAACGAAGTAACGAACCATGGAACTTCATTTGTTTTGTATTCCTATAAGATAGTTTTGAGCAGTGCACTCGTTTGATGAGATAAAGGTTGCTTACTGCACTTGAGGGCTGTGTTGGGGGCTATTTAACCAATAATAACACCCCACGTCATTCATGCACTCAAGGTGATGAGAGATGAGAGTGTATACTTGAGGGTTGATGTGGAATATTATTATTGGTTAAATAGACCGTAACACCACCATCAAGTGCAGCCAATCCTTGCCATATCGAACTAGAGATGCATCAAACAAAGAACTCAATTATGAAGCATTTCTTAGAAATAATAATAATAATAATAATAACAATAATAATTGTTTGGCTCATGGTTGAGCTGGCCTTAGAGGATACATGGTCGCCTAATCATCACCTGGTCATCCTCGGCTATGTTAGCATAGCCCGACCAGCTCTGCAGCATATACCGACTCTACAGCCGTGGCTGCGCTACGATATTACTATAGCCCCCCATCTTATCCTCTCAACCACGTCAACTACACGTCACACGGATAAGCATGACTACGGATAGGAGGGAGGACAACTTCGCTGGGGAATAGGACTCTATCTCAAAAACCTCGGCAGTTAACATCATCCTAGCAACCCCGAAAGCCCAATCTGACCAAGACACGAACCTTCGGCTATAAAGAGGTATCTCCCACTCAAGGTAAGGGATTCCAACTTCTGACAACCATACTGTTACTTTGCTCGGATCAGCATTCTCATTGCTCGGCTCAACCACCCACCACTTCCTACTGACTTGAGCATCGGAGTGCCTACCTAGGGATAACTCCATGGGCCTCTGACATCTTTTCTTGATCACAGATCTTGGAGCGCGGCTTCGTCCTTTCACCTCAGCTCCGCCCTATTGGCAAGGACTATCTGATTACTATTCCATTTCGTGCACCACCTTGGATCGAGCAGCATCAAATTGGCGATGGGTTTCGCGGCATCGCCCAACCCGACCGTTCCCTCTCACACTCCAGCGCGTACGAAGGATGATCCTCGCCCTGAGGAACCAAAAACACGCCGAAGCGCAACACCTGCCGCGTAACACCCGCCATGCAACACAGGTCGCGCAACACACGCGTAGCTCGGCACACAACACTGACTTGGCTGATCTTCGAACAACCTGAGCCCATGACGCGTAGCTCGGCGGCGTATCGCCAACCAAGTAAACTGCCTCGGCTGTTCACAGCCCGAGCCTAAAGCAGAGAAGAACGCCCCCGCCCATCAGGGCCGGAGGGCGATCATTGAACTCCACACATCCACTAACTAATAGTCAGACCATAGCTAGCCGAGCAACGACCAGCCCTCAAAGAGCCAAAAAGCTCCCAAGACCAATAACTAAGCGTCCTGAAGATGAGAGCTTGGAACATACTCTGGCCCCACTAACCAGAGACTGAAGAGCTCGACCATGACATGACCGAGGAACCCAACTGGCAAAAAAAAAAGGAGAGAGAGAAGTGGTATGCAAGTTCAGAACAAAAAGAGTACATTTTCATTAAGTTAACATCATCAGTACATGATTCAAAGCTCGGCATACTGAGCCAATACAAAAAGAACAAGAGAAACAAAAGAAACCCCACGACAACTCAATCCTCTGCAGGGGGATCAGCAGCCTCTTCTCCTTCCTTACCGTACTCACCCCCATCACTCTCATCAGCAACAAGGTTGTCCTCGGCAGGTGGGGCCTCGTTGTCATATGCACCCCAAGTCTGTGCAATGTCAGCCTAGTGTGGACAGTGACGCAACGCCCTCCTCTAGAAGGCGTTGAGCCTTGCTTCATAGGAGCTCGAGGCATACTCGTCCATCTCTTGCCGGTACTCAACCAAGCCCTTGAACTGAGCCACCATCGCTTCGACGGCTTCCTGCTTCAGCTGCTCCCTCTCTGCCTTCATCTTGGCGATTTGCTGCTTCAGGCTACAAACAACATTTGCCTGCTCGGCTATCTTGCCCTTTAGCTCAGCCACCTCTGCTTCCAGTGTGGCTGTCCACTCCCCAGCCGCCCGAAGCTCTGCTAGTTGAGCCTTCAAGCTCAAGTATTTAGAGCGCTCTCTCTCATACATGCTCCGCAGGTCCCAAAGGCGATCCACCAGAGCGATTGTCGAGCATGCGTTCTGCGGTTAAGAAACGACGGACCCTGACCAAAGGAGCCCGCGTTGCATCCCAACCGGGCACTCCACTCTTTGTCTTCAGAACTGGGGGAGTGGTGTTCGGATTTCGAAATGTCGGGTATTAGTTCCTCAGCCGAAGAACAAGTTCCCTTTTGCGATGCAGCATAGCCAAGCATCAGAGAGGCCTAGACTTCTGAGTCCAAGTTTTTTCCTCGACACCTGACTGGAGTAAATGACTGCACAATACCTCAATCGAGCACTCCTCTCCGTCCGCACAATGCCTCGACCAAGCACTCCTCTTTGACTGTGTGATGCCTCGGTCGAGCACTCCTCTCCGACCGCACAATGCCTTGGTTGAGCACTCCTCCCATGACCATGCAATGCCTCGGCCGAGCACTCCTCTCCGACCGCGCAATGCCTCGACTGAGAACTCCTCTCCTCGACTTCGGAACTGGGGGAGTGGTGTTCGAATTCTGAAATCAGAATTCTCGAAGTTCCGTAGCCAACGATCGAAGAACTCCTCAGCCACAACCCACATTGTGCGGGTGATGAGTTTCGCCAAGCGCCGAGGAATGCGAGGTGGACAAAACGCTCAACCAGGACTTCAACTTGGAGTTCCTCAACCGAGAAACAAAGCACCCTGCCATGCTACACCTCGGCCGAGCACTTCATTCCTCGACTTCAAAACTGGGGGAGTGGTGTTTGGGTCATGGTTGAGCTGGCCTTAGATGACACGTGGCCACCCAATCATCACCCAGTCAGCCCCGACCACGTCAGCATGGCCCGGCCAGCTCCACAGCTGTGGCCGCGGTACGCTATTACTGTAGCCCCTCATCTTATCCTCTTAGCCACGTCAGCTACACGTCACACGGATAAGCACAACTACGGATAGGAGGAGGGAGGAGGACAACTCCACTGGGGAATAGGACTCTATCCCAAAGACCTCAACGGTTAACCTCGTCCTGACAACCCTAGAAGCCCAATCTGACCAGGACGCAGACCTTTGGCTATAAAAAGGTATCTCCCGCTCAAGGTAAGGGATTCCAAATTTCGACACCCATACTGTTACTTTGCTTAGAC
Source organism: Nelumbo nucifera (assembly GCF_055504915.1). Classification (NCBI taxonomy): domain Eukaryota; kingdom Viridiplantae; phylum Streptophyta; class Magnoliopsida; order Proteales; family Nelumbonaceae; genus Nelumbo; species Nelumbo nucifera. The sequence continues at coordinate 45,506,541 of NC_142655.1, forward strand.
CAGCAGTCTCATTGCTCGGCTCGACCACCCACCACTTCCTACTGACTTGAGCGTCAGAGTGCTTACGGGCCTCTGATATCTTCTCTTGATCATAGATCTTGGAGCGTGGCTTCGTCCTTCCACCTCGGCTCTGCCCTGTTGGCAAGGATTATCTGATTGCAACCTCGGTTCGTGCACCACCTCTGAAAATATTAATATGATCACCTAAATTGAGTGAAAATTGTTCAAAGGGCATGAACCCATGGTTATTTGTTCCAAAAGTACCCCTAACACTTATTCATATAAAAAACAAAATTGATCAAATAAAGCAAAACAGAGCAAGGTTCAAAGTATCGGCCTGTATCGACCAATACGTATCGTTTCGGGAGCTCCCTGATATGCCCCTACAGAGGGTGTATCGGGGTTCTAACCGGTTTAGGGGGTGGAGGAGCCTTAAACCGGCCCCCTGTACCAGTTTTGAAAAAAATAAAAAAGTATCAATATCGCCTGATACGCCCCTACCGACATATCAGGCGTATCAATATTTTGAACCTTTATCTCCCTCTCACCATCTGACTCACATTCATCTTTATCTACTCAATGACTAGTGATTTGAAAATAAATAAAAATGGATTTTGGTTTCTGTATTTACATTCTCTACCTATAGTTCTCCTTCAATATCTCTCATTCTCTTTCTTGGTCGATCTCTCCTTCTCCCTTAATTTCTATTGTTCTCCTTCAGTTTCTCTCCCGCCTTCTCTCTCTTTTGTTTTATTTTCTTACACACTTGTATGGTATTAATCAGATTCTATAAAAGAGCATGAGACCAACTTGGTTTGGTTCAAAAATTATTACACCAATTTGATAAAAATTTACAAGAAACTCTTGGCTATGAAATTTACACCAACTGGAGAGCGAAAGAGATTGAGGGAGAAGAAGATATTGACCGAAAGGGAGAGTGAGGGAGAAGAATGAGAAAGAGAGATGGATGTGAGAGTGAGAGAGAAGGGAGGGAGATTGAGAGACAAAGGGAGTGTGAGAGAAACTGAAAACCTATTTTTGGTATAGGTTTTTTGTTATGTCCAACATGGACTAAAAGTCCCATGTTGGCAACAACCACATAAGCCTCCGATGACATGGCCGGGATTTTAATAATTTGAAATGTAGAGCTGGTTGTTAGAGTTTTGTTGGTTTCTAAACCAACCTGCAACCTAATTTTAAATGTACGACCGACTTTGACTATAATTTTCCCTTTAAATTATATATTTCATTTACATTATATAAAATATTTGTACTTTTCACACTCAACTTTTGTTTGTCAATGGTATCATTTGACTCAAACCACTAACCCACCATCTAAAAATAAAAATTGTCTTGTTTCTAGGTTGACATTAAATTTTGTATTACGTTTCCATCATTGATAAAATTATTTCTTATATATAAAACTTATTTTTGTTTAATATAATGAATGCACAATAACAATATGTACCCAATATTTTATTTTTTATAAATATATAACATTAGATATGTGCCTAAACTTTTCTCTATCTTTTTATGTTTATTTTTGTGATTCTTTTTATTTTATATTATTAAAAATTATATTATTTGACTTTGACATCATTTAATTTCTAGGTAGATTTTAAATTTGGTATTCCATTTTTATCATTAATAAAAATTCTTCTTACATTTCATAGTTATTTATTTTAATTTTTTATTATTTAATTATGACATTATTTATTAATCCATTTGAAGCCAAATGGTTAAATTGCTTGCCTACCACCGGGAGTGAAGAAAATGGTTTTATTTTCAAGTAATTTTCAAAATATTTATTTTTATACTATTAAAATTAATATTGTGGATTTAATTAGAAGAATTTAATGATGAGAAAAATATATCTTAAATATAGGACTTAATGAGAGAGAATAGGAAAATATTTTTATTTCTAATTGGTTTTAAATTTTACATTATATTTCCATCATTAATAAAAACATTTCTTATGTATCATACTTATTATTGTTTAATATGCATGTTAAAAATGTTCTGAATTTTTTTTTCAGAATTTCTATTTTTTTTCATTTTATCTATTTTTAAATTTATTGTTTAGTCGTGGAAACATGGATTCACCCATTTGACCCAAAATGATTTAATTTCTTACCACCACCTAGATGAAAACACTATTTTTTCTAGGTAGATTTTAAAAGTATAAGCTTTTATGTTATTGAAATTATTAATTTATTGTGTGGATTTAATTAATAGAATGAGTCAATGAATATGAATGCAAGTTAATAACTTAAATGTTGGATTTAATGAGGGAGAATTGAATGAATTGAATATCTTTAAATTACTTCTTTTCAATTCACTTAATATCAAGAACCAATTACCCTATTTGCCTTCATTTTTTTATCAATAAATTTAAATATAGAGGAGTAAATTTTGTCCTTAGAAAATTCCAAAATATTATAGAAGCCATTCGTGCTTTTTAAAATAGTATCGATATATAGATAATACAACTTCTAGATTGATGGCTTACAACTATTGAGTATTTATTGTAGAGAATTATGAATTTTGGGCATGCTTCATTTATTCATAGACCAAACCAAATACATCCCATATGAAAAGGCGAATGAAATCTTTAGTTGATGTGCTATAACTTCCAATAAGAAGTTACTTCAACGTAATAGCAAAAGAAAAAAAAAAAAACTTTTTAATTAACTGATAGTTAGGGTGACACCATTTATGAAAAGGAACCTGCTTCAATCACCGGTGAAAAAATTTGTGGTTTGTGTATGGCCATGTTTATGCAGATACTAAAAAAGTCAAAAGTAGAATATATAATATGAGAAAAGGAAATGAATGACCATGACATAATTCCTAAATTATCAAGAGTTTATGGTAAAATTAATTTTTAAGAGGAACACATTCTAGTGTTTCATGTATATAAGCGAGACTATTATTGAAATCATTAAGAAGTCTAATAGCCTTTGGAAGCTTTGTTTAGTGTGAATTCTTAATCCCAAAATTATGAAATTACAATCATGTACTTGGGGGTCATGATGCTTAACCCCTCAAACTTTGGCCCCTTATACTTTTGGATTCCAACACTTTGCCCCTGATCAGTTAATGTGACCAAAATTACCAAATTATTCATTCGAGATTCCTTGGGCTGACAGCAATAATGATCAAAACTATGAAAACACCCATTGTAATGAACTACTAGGCTACGGTGTTTCCATATGGTTTGGATTGAAGAAAATGCAAAACTGCTAAAGCATTTTCACATGGTTAGAAAAAAAATGGAAAAAAATAATCTCATGGTTGGAAAAGGAAGCTATTTTCTCACTGGAAACAAGTTAAAAGCAATGTTTGAAGACTTGGCCTGAACTAAACGGTCAGATTGTGAAAACCGGGAATTGGAGACCTTTTCAAGTTCTGAACATGGTTCTTAAAATCGGACCAGACCACATGATAGGACTAAAAAAAACTGGTGACCGGTTTCGTTTTACCCCAAAACCATTATTTTGCTAAAAAACGTTGATTTGGTCAGTAAATTGTTGATCCGGGCAGTCAAACTATTCAAACCATCCAACGGTTTAGCCATTTTTTATTTTTATTTTTTGTCAGAACGGGCCATTTGTTCCGTTCAAACAGTCAGACCATTCAACTCGGGAAATCCTTGACCGGTTCGTTGTCTGGTTCAGTTTTAAAAGCCTTGGTCCTGATTAAATGACAGTTTTTTTTATGGGCTGAACGGGCAAACCACCCAATTAACCAGGAAAACGGGGACCCGTTTAGGCATTCTGATTTTTTCAGTCCTATCTGAATCATAAACATTGGTTAAAAGAACCCAATGGTCTTCAAAAGCAATATATAGTATACTAGCGGGGACCCGTGCAATGCACGGGAAAATCTAAAAGATTTAATAATTTTATTTATTATTAATTAATATTATATTAATAATCAAAATTTGTTGTTAATTAACTAAAAGTATTTAAAGTTATTATTAATATCTAAAATTTTAATAATTTTATTTTTCATTTAATGTTGATTTATAGAAAATAATTATTGTTAATTGAATATGAATAAATATTTTTAATAAATTTAGTTTTATTAATAATTTATAGTAATTTAAAGATTTTTATTATTTTTAAATGAAATGTTGATTAACTTTAAATAAATAAAATAATTATAAAAGCTAACATTTTTTATTAATTACACTAATAATTAACAATTATATAGGAATGACAACGAGGTGGGTTTAGGGTAGGGCACCCCATCCCTGTCCTGCCCCATAGTCAAGACACTCTACCCTATCCCTGCCCTGTCCCCAGTGTCAAGCGGGTTCAAAGCAAGCTAATCACTCATCAATGTTGAGCGAGTTCAGGGGCAAGGCACCCCACTCCTCATTAAGGATGGGGAATCCTCAAATTTCCCTACCGCGTCCCCAGTATCGGGTGGGTTCAAGTAGAGGTGTAAAATAGGTTATGTTGGGTTGGCACGACTTGACCCGCATGTGGCCTGGTCAAATTGCAAGTCATGCCATGCTATAATTAATACTGTTAATTAATAAATACAATATTTCTTAAAATACTATTAATTATTAAAAATTATGAAAAATATTGCAATTATAAATACTTTTAATTAAATACTATAATTAATAATGCTAATTAATTAATACTGAATTTTTCTAATACTATTAATCTATAAATATAGTATTTTTTAATACTATTAATACTATAATTAATATTTTTAGTTAATTAATACCGTAATTTTCTAATACTGTTAATTAATTAATAATGTTGTTGTTGTTGTTGTTATTATTATTATTATTTTATTTTTATGAAATAAAATTGCAACAAAAAAATGAAAATAACAAAATAAAATTTAATTGCATATCAATCACATAAATAACATAAACAATCCAATCAATTTCAAATAGATGGCAACATCAAAAAACACAAAGTATCTAACAAAATTGCAACAACAAATTGGAAACACCTCAATCACATAAATCACATAAATAAAGCAAGTATTTTCAAATAGATGGCAATGACAAAAACACAAATAATCTACGCCAAGCATTTTAAACACAAAATTATAATTAATTAATACTTTTAATTATTAAAAATACTATAATTATGAAAAATACTATTAATTAAACCAATGAGTACCGTACTGGGTTGTAGAACCTCAAAACTCATTCTTCAAGCCGAAAAAACCTGCTGCATTGTTGCTGTTGGGGAGGGTAGGGATGGGTACCACCGAGTAGGGTAGAAATTGCCATCCCTAGTTTAAATGTTGCATTCACTTGTCACTATATCAAAGCATGAATTGCCATACCTAATTATTAAAAATACTGTAATTATATAAATATAATTAAGTGTAACTTTTTAAAAATAATTATTGTTAATTATAAAATAACATATAATGTAATTAAATGTGATTTTTAAAAAATAATTACTGTTAATTATAAAATAACCATATGTTATGATCTTTTTAATTATAAAATAATAACTGTTAATTATAAAAAATAATTACTTTTAATTTTCTGATAATTACTATTAATTACATATTTTCATATTTTCAGAAACATAGTTACAATGTTTTTGGTTATTTTTTTGAAAATACTGTTATTTAATAAATACATTATTTTTAAACAAATACTGTAATTAAAAAAATATTGTACTTATTGAAAATATTTTTAATTAATTAAATACTGTAATTATGAAAAATATTGTAATTATTAAATTACTGTTCATTAATAAATACATTATATTCAACAAATACTAATTATCAATACTTGTAATTGACAAATACTGTTAATTATTAAAATAAATACATTATTTGTAATAACTACTGTAATTACTAATACTTATAATTAATAAATACTGTAATTACTAAAAATACAGTAACTATTTAAATGTAATTAAATGTAATTTTCTGATAATTTTAAAATAACCATATGTTGATTTTTTTTTAATTCTATAAATAATTACTGTTAATTTTCTGATAATTATATAAATAATTACATAAATGTAAATACTGTTAATTATTTAAATGCAGATAAATGTAATTTTCTGATAAGTACTGTTAATTTTCTGATAATTACTGTTAATTATAATTAAATACTGTTAAGTAAAAAAATACTGTCCATTCATTATAACTAAATACTGTATTTAATATTAATTAATAATTACTATTAATTAACTAAGTAATGTATTTATTGAAAATACTTTTAATTAATAAATACTGTAATTTTTAATAATTACCATTTAAAGTATTTAATTATAATTAAATACAGTCATTAATATATACTGTATTTATTGAAAATACTGTAAATTAGTGTTAATTAATAATAATTACTGTTAATTATACAATTACCATATGTTGATTTTTGTTAATTATATAAATTATTACTGTTAATTATACAAAATAATTACTATTAATTTTCTGATAATTACTTATAATTATAATTAAATAGTGTAAATTAAATACTGTATTCAATACTGTTAATTAATAAATACTGAATCTTCTACACTAATGTTAATTACAAAAAATAATTACTGTTATTTTTTTAATAATTACTTATAATTACAGTTTATTTTTGTTACTTTGTTTTTGGCTATTTTTCTGAAAATACTGTTATTTAATAAACACATTATTTTTACTTAATTTATTGAAAATACTGTAAATTTAATTAAATACTGTAATTAATACTGTTATTTAATCAATACCATATTTTTTAAAATAATGTAAATTATTAAAATTTATGAAAAATACTTTAGTTTTTAAAAACATTGTATTTATTAAATTTCTGTTAATAATTACATTATTTTTAATAAATACTGTAATTATCAATACTTGTAATTAATAAATACTGTATTAGTAAAATACTCTAAATTATTTAAATGTCATTAAATGTATTGTTTAGAAAGTAATTACTGTTAATTTGCTTGGTTTTTGTAAATACATTGTTTTTAAAAATAGTATAAATACATTGTTTTTAAATAAATACTGTAATGAACAAAATACCGTTTTATTGAAAATATTGTTAATTGAATTAAATACAGTAATTGATACTGTTAATTGACAAATGCTGCCTTTTTTAGAATTATTAAAAATTATGAAAAATATTGTAATTATTAAATTACTGTTAATTCATAAATAATGTAATTATTAAATTACTGTTAATTCATAAATACTGTAATTCTTAATTAGTATACACTATATTTATTAAAATACTGTTAATTATTAAAAATACTGTAATTATTTAATTGTAATTTTTAAAAATAATTACTGTTAATTAGAATTACTGTTAAGTACAGACCTACACTTGACTTTTGTATTTTTCTGATAATAACTTTTATTAATTACTGTTAATTCTATTATTATTGATTAACTGATTACTGTTACTGATATTATATACCTTATGATTCACGGTTGGTGTGAACCATCCGAAACACGGTTCGGGTTCGGATGAACTCGGTAATACTATCAAAAACAAGTCATGCAAAACCCGTTTTCATCATCTTCTTTGCCCGACCGTTAAAACGGGTTCTATGACGACCTGATTATTTATTTTCATTTTTTATTATTTTTTTTGCTGTTTTCTCTATTTTTTTGTTATTAATGAGTCGGTTTTACTCTTTTTGGTTATTTTTCAACATTTTGTAAAAAAAGTAGAGAAATGAAGGAGAAATGGTTTTGTTATTATTATTACAAACATGCATGCTTCCCTTTCAGTAAACCTTGTTTTGGCTCATCCTCTAATCTATAAAGGGTCGAGTGTGAAAGATAAGATATGGAAGTGAGAACGAATCTGAATCTTTGCATCCAAATTCATATGGAAACAAAGACTCGTTGATGTTTGTGTGCAACAAATTGAATGCTAAGGATCAATCAGGGCAATCAGGTGAGCATTGAGCAGGATTCCATCCTTTCCAATAGAGTATTATAATATTAGTTTTGTGCGTTGTGGTTTATTTGAGGGGGTTTAATTTAATGGGATTGATAACGAAGATCGCATAAATTCATGGATATTTTGTGGTTTGCCTATTATAGCCCAAATTAAAAGCCTATTCATTTGTTCTGAAGTCTGACATCTTAAGGTGTAATAATTACATTAAAAGGTATATTGGTATTGGTGAATTTTTCTTTCCTCTGAATTTTGAATTCTGAATTCTGAAAACTATCAAATATCCATTTTGACACCATATATGAGAGTTTTTGTTTATCTTTTTGGGGGTATCATTGGAAAACAAAAAGTTGTATGATTGCACTTTTAGAGATAAGAGATAAGAGGAAACAAACAACCAATTTTCTTTTAAAGTTAAAAGATTCCTCTTAAGAGATAAGAATTAAGAAGAAATGAATAGGCCCTAAGGAGATTGATGGAGAAAGCTGCCAAAAATTAATGGATTTTTGACTAAATTTGGAATTCAAATAAGCACTCCAATATGAAATTTCAAATAGCATATTATAAGTGGAATTAATGGCATACATGGGCGGGAGACGCTTGGGAAGTCCAAACATCTCTAGCTCCACTTTATTTCACAAAAGATGGTTGTGAGATAATTATGTGGATTAAAAAAATAAGAAAAAAAACAGAAAATTAGAATGGGGGGTTCCTGAAAGGAGAGGGCTGCTGACATGGCAGGATCGATTTTAATATATATATAGGGTAGTTTCGAGGTTTAAAGATGTATAATCCCACACATAACTATTACATAAGGCAAGCTGCCAACTACTTGGTTGGTAAGGTCGCTGGTGGTAGCAGAGACTTAGGATCCAACCCTACCTGCACCTGGGTTGGGGGATGGGCTACCCTGTTGTGTAGCCCTTAGGAAAAAAAAAACTATTTTATAAGAATCTTTTATACATTTCCTTGGGAGTCCAAAGTACGGAGAAATTTATGGTCTATTTGATTGCTGAGAAAGAATAAGATGAGAAAGGAAAATTTATTTTTCCAACTTTGAATCATATATTTGAGTGTTCGTCAAATTGTGGTTCCAAATCCAAACCAAGTAGGGCACGAGCCAGGTATGCGGCAACGACAGGAATGATTTCCAGGAGGAAGTAAGTGTGGAGCGACAGGAATGATTTCCAGGAGGAAGTAAGTGTGGAGGCAGTTTAGAAGCGATTTGGTGCCGCTTTTGGTTACCTGGGGTGATGGTTTTTGTTTTTTGATTTTGATAGGAAAACAGGAGATAAAACGGAAGAGAGAGATGGATGGATCAGACGACAGAGGGCCCCGACCAAAAGAGAAGAGGAGAAGCTTCAAATTAGCCAGCCAAGGTGCCACCAAGATGGGCGGAGTGGAGGCTTAGTGGGAGAAGAAGAAAGATGCAGCAGACGGGGAGGATGGTCAACAACCTCAGCTTCCCTTTTGGGACCTTTGAGGCTATAAGATAACAGAACCTTAAAGATGCTAAAACTGAGATCCATACCTTGATGAAGTTATTGATCTCCCCGTCCATTCTCTCTCTCTCTCATTCTCTTTGTGCTACACAATCTGATCTCCTCTGGGTTTCTGCCTATTACTTTGTTAGTTTTCTTTGTTTTTGAGATGGAGCTGATGCGAGGATGTTCAGTTTGGGGGTCGGAAACCTAATTAATGGCATTCATGACCGTTGGTTTTGGCATCAAAACGGTGTTCGACGGGAAGCATTTGGGGGTCGAAAACCTGGCCTTCAATTGAAATGGTGGGTGAGTCACGGTGACCTTCAGGAGTTCAGTCTGGTGTTGTCCCCAATGGTTAGGCAAGCATTGGTGTTCAGCAGCATGTTCAGTTTGGTGTTGTGGTGGTCGTCACAGGGCGTTGAGTCATGAATTCCTCTTTTATCACCGGGGCCTCACCATTTTAGTGAGACCCCGCATCCCAGTTTTTGAGAAATGACACCCCATCATTTTTCGCACCATTCTATCAAACAAACATGGATTTCAAAGAATCTAACCCGAATATTCCATATTTCTCATCCGTGTCACATAAACCAAACAGACTGTTAATGAACGTTTGGTTTACAACTGAATCGGAATCAGAATGGTCTATTTCCATAGTCTGTTTGGTTCAAAAAGAAATGAGAATGGGAATTGAAATCAACAGGCATGAGATTTTATTTCCAAGGGAGGGGCTGGGAATAGCCATTCCCTCGAATGGAGGAATGACATTCTAACAAGAATGAAAATGCGATAAGGATTTTGCTCAACAAACAATTAGAATCAGAATAACCCATTTTGATTCCGATTCCAAACCCCTAGTCCTGCGAACCAAATGGGATTTTAGTCACGGATGGGGCTAAGAGTCATGCCCCGCTAAGTACAGGGTGGGTAGGTGTAATCTGCCCTAAATTCTAATTGATTTTAGGGAGATAAATTTATGCACATTTTTCTTTTTGTAGAAGTGGGCCGGGGGAGGGAGGACCCATAAGAAATAAGAGTAAAAAATGAATCATTTAAAAGGGCAAAAATTATCATGTGTTGTAGCTTTTATGTTGAAAAGTCTCAAGCATATGGAAATCTGAAACCTTATTGCCACTTTTGTGTGAAAGTGAACCTGATCAGATAAGTGGTCATGACCCTTAAAAGGCCCACTTGTATCCAAAATCTTTGTCTAAATTATAAGCGATTGGATCGCTACTTATCACTTATTAGTGGCGCACTTATATATTTCTTTTACTCTTTCAAGATTTTAAAGCTTTCCTAATGACAAGAATACCTTACTCATCCATGGATACAAGCAATAACTGAAGTATCCATTCTGATCAAATAACTCTAACATGATACTTTATTTTGTATTTGGTATTATGGTCGTTTCTATCTGAAATATTTTGGGTTAATCAGTTCCAATTTTATAATTATAACAAAATAATTTTGATTGGCTGGTTGTATAAATTTTGCATGTAGAGTTACTGTTGATCGAATCATATTTTTGAATCCGGATGTTTCTAATGCACGGCTGTAATTTCATGTGGGTTGTCTGGAGAACACTTTTATGCATGGTTTTCAAAATCGGATCAGATTGGACGGTCGGATTAGAAAACCGGTCCGTTTTATTCTATAACCGTTATTTCACGAAAAACCATTGATTTGGTTAGCAAATCGTTGACCTGGGTGATCAAGCCGTTCGAACCATCCAACAGTTTTGGTAATTTTTTTTTAAGTTTTAATATTTTTTATTTTTTTGTCAGAATAGGCCATCCATTCGATTTGAACAATTAGACCATTCGACCCGAGAACCAGACGTCTGACCTATTCGGTTTTAAAAACCTTGCTCCTATGTTATGGGGAATAGATCCGAGTTCTATATTTTTTTTTCATTTTTATGATCTGATCCTTTGACTGGGGACTTGTCAGTGGATATCACATAACTCATTAATGTTTCAAATGTCTAAAATTATATTTGATGATCTGGAAAACCACCTTATTGTATCAGACATATCCTATCAATACTTAAAAATCTTAACTCCAAAGGATGGAAGTCTAATCATTCTTAGTTGAAAGGATCTCATCTGCCATGTGGTAAGATATATCTCTCACTAATTTGTATTGATCAATCCAAAATATTTTACCTCAAAACAAGAATGGTATTAAGCACAATCTTGATTGGATTTTAAACATAAATCATTAAAAGAAAAAAAATACCCCTAATTCAAAAGTCCTACTACCAACAAAGCTTCTGATGTAGACGCACATGGCAGGCCCAAAGGTGCGTGCACACGTGGTATCCTCATATGGCGACACGCAACACAGGGCAGACTGCATCCTGGCCATCCACTCGTAACTAACTCTAGGCAGGTTTAAGTATAAATAGGTGGCATCACAATGAGGTATGAGTCTTGACATTTATTGCTCCCAGCTCTCTAGCCTCCTGGTGATTTCAGCTGAGCTTTCTTCATTCAGGCCTCATCTTACCTTCCTTGTTATGCCCTTGCTAACTTGATCATCGGAGTCTCCAGCCCTGGGATAACATCCAAGGCTTTTGACACGCTTCTTCCTTTACAGGTTGGACTTACAGGCCCTCGACTCTAATAGCCCTCGGACACATCAGCCAGTCCTCATCTCGGAAGTGAATTTACATTGTTGTGCTCAACCCATTCCAAACTGCAACAGCTTCCAACATGTATAAGACACATCTCAAACATATTTGTACACTTTTTTTTTATTTTTTTTTGAAGAGCTACACAATGGGAATAGCCCATCCCCCAATCCAGGTGCAGATGGGATTCAATCCCAAATTTCCGCTACGACCAGCAAAAGGCCTTACGAACCAGTTGGTTTGGCACCTTGCAAATTGTACTCATTGATGTTAATAGGATCATAGTTTTGAGACAGCAATCATATCTGAGATGTACAGCTATAGATCATGTTGGAAGCTTTGTTCGTAGTCTTGTTGGTAGTAAAATTCCAGGGTATCATCCTTTTTCATGTCAAGGTCTATTTGAAATGTATATTTGTCAAATCTTAATGGAAGGAAATGACCAAGACAACGATGAAACCTGCCCAACGTAAAAATATTTCAAATGAATGGCATTAATGGATGAATGGCAATATCTTTTGTTATCATTTATTATTTTATTAAATTATTTAAAGTTAGATTCAGTTGTTTTTTACCATTAAATAATGCAAATAATTGATTTCGAAAAGTGATTAAATTATGTTAAAACAGCATACATTCTATCCCATTCTTTTCTTTTTCTTTTCCTCCTCATTAAGGGGTTGTGTGATAATACCTAATTAAAATGGCTGAACCAAATGAGGTAGGCTGTTCTTGGTTTGACTGAAGATATTTAAGAGAAAAATTAAAAAAATCGAGAAATTTTCTTAAGGAATTTCACAAAATCTATTAAGAACTTTCCCCCATGTTTTCTATTTCTCCCTTATTTTCTATGAAAAACAAACATATCTTTAGTGTTTTTCCTTTAGGCTATGTGGTTTGAAGGAAAAAGTAGGGAAAGGAAGGGAAAGACAGAGGAACCTATACAAGGTTTAAAAGGTTTCCTTACCTCTCCCTGCATTTTCCTTCAAACCAAACATAGCCTTTTGGACTATGGCCTCAAATATTTTATAGTTTTGGTATTTTATCCACTAGGGATCATTACTTGGTGTAATGGTAAATTGTCGGGTTAGCAAGTGCGAGAGTCCGGGTTTGATTATGAGAATAGTTACTTTGTGCCAAAAACATGTCAAAGGCTATCATATTTAACCTACCCTTCCCAAGACCATAAATAGCTAGAACCAACATTGGGCAATGACCTTTTGTAGTATGATATCAACTTAGGCTAATGTATTTGGTACCATTATCATTTCTTCCTGAAATGTTCGGGGTTGATCAATACAAATTGGTGAGAAATATGAGTTGCCACATCACATAGAGAGTCACTTTAACCGGAGTAAAGTAACCGCCTCTCCATCTGGAGTGGAGTACAGGTTGGATGTATGTATGTATGTATGTATGTATGTATGTATGTAAAATTTCCCAATGTACAATTAGATGCCCTACTTTTACTTTCAGAGTGTGTCCAAAGTTTTTGCTTACAAATATTGCCTTGCCCTAGAATAAAGTTTGGGGTTTAAAAAAAAAAAGAAGTGACATAAGAAATGCATGTAAGAACTGACCATTGAATTTTTGTATCAGGAATTTGTATTAACCAACAGCAACGGTTTTCTACACAACCTAAGGCTCAGTTTGGAATTGAAAGAGTATAAATACAAATACAAAAAAAAACAAGGTTTTACACTTACATATTTATATTTATACTCCTTCCAAACTGAAGCTAAAAGAGAAAGAGAAAGCAACAAGACTAAAAGAGAAAAGATCTGTTCACGTTCTGTGGAAAAACCCAGGTCTAATACGGCTGCTAAAATTTTCTCAATGAAAGGTGGTGTGTTTGGGACCCACAAGTTTCACGAGGGAATAAATCATCCCTTCACGTGCAAATGTGCACGTGTGTAGCAGACGGATGTCTCAGCTTTGACGTAAGCCTTCCTCCTTCGTTACCCAACACAGTTCACATCTAAAGTTTCACGTGTCCCACAAATGGTGGAACCCATGACCCTGCTGGGCGCTGACAATTGACTCACGAGAAGATTTTGTCCATTCTGCCATGTGGTGAAGTGCAAGTTTACGTGACCCTGTGCTCTATGAACTCTATCCATGACCACCATATTCTATGGTCTGCACCGAAAAATAAACTTATATTTACATATCTTATTTGAAACCCAACATTCAATAAGGGCAAGTTTTGCTATAAATGTTTTATATTTATAATTGTGTAAAATTTTAGATGATAATATGTTTTTAATTTTTTTGTACATTTTTTTTATATTTTAATGTATACAAAAATAATTTTAATTATCATACTTATTTTTGTGCAATAGGTTGAATTTATGATATTAGAGATGTGCTCAAATATTTTCAACAAGTTTTTTATATTTTTCATGTTTTTATTTTTTTAATTTTTATTATTTAATCATATGATAATATGAGTTGACACATTTGACCCCAAAGGTTGAATTCTCAACTTACCACTAAAAAGAAAAACAATTCTGGTTTTAGAACAGTTTTATTTTCTTTCATTTTGTATGCGTTTGGTATAACTTTTGTTTATTCACTAAACGTTTGTACATGTGTTTGGTATAGCTTTCGTTTATTCCCTAAACGTTTGTATTTGATTTGTTTGCAAAACCGAGAAAAACAATATTGAAACCATTTATTGACATATAGGTGCCATTAGGCACCCCATCAGCAAACCAATGAATAAACGCCTACCCGTTGGGGGAAGCGCTAAAATGAAACATCCCCCAATAGTAGGCACACACACAAATCGAGGCATGTGTGCTTTTGCAAGTCTTTATGTGTACGGATCAGCATGATGGGCTAAATGCTGAAGTGGCACGTATGTGGCAGAGTTTATTGAATAAACGCCCATGGTTCCAAGCACCGCCTCTATCTCCATTATCAATAAAAATAATTCTTATTTATCACATTTATTTTTGTATAATAAGATAAATATATGATATACAAGAGATGTACCCAAATGTTTCCTACAATTTTTTTATACTTTTCATTTTTTTTGTTATTTTATCTTTTGTAATTTTTTACTTTTTAATTATGACATCAAGGGTTGGCACATTTGAATCAAAAGGTTGAACTATTAACTCACCACCAAACAAGAAAATGATGAGTACATGGTTTACCTACAATTTATGAAGTTTTATGCATGATTTTATTATGGTTTGTTTGAGTTTCACCCCATTTTTAGTTTAATTTCAGGAAATATTTCATGGAAACCAATTAAAAAAAAATAAGGCATAAAACAAGAAAAAAAGAGTCAAAATTAAATTAATTTAACCCAGCCCAACCAAGAGATCAATAGAGGATCACTCGGCCCATGTAGCCTATGCTACACTCTTTGGGAGAACCCAAAGAGAGAGCCTAGCAAGAAAGCTAAATTCGGCCTAGCAAAGAGGATGCCCATTTCTATTCAAGAGCAGCCTAGATTGCAGCCCAAAACAGCTCAAAATTCAGCTAAGTTGCAGCCCAAAGGGAGCTAGGGGCGGAAACTTCTAGAGGCTTCAAGAGAAGAAAGGGGGGCAACACTCTAGAAGGTTCAAGAGGAGAGAAGAGCAACCAATTCTAGAAGCTTCAAAAGAGGCCTCTAGACTCCTTGAAAGCCTATTTAAGGAGGTCTTTTGAAGGGGGAAGGTGTTCAATTGCCTAAGTTCAAGACTCTCTAGTCCCTTGGGTTCGAAATTCAAGAAGAGGAGAAGAGAGAGGTAGGCGCAAGAAGAATAAAGAGCTTAGGAGATCCAAGCATCCAAGAGAGAAGAAGGTGAGTTCGAAGGAGGGGAAGCTTGATTGAGAAATATAGGTTACATTCTTACTCAGTTTTTGTTTTCTTTGAATTCGAATTCAGCTTTAGATCATGTAGTTTCTCTTTCTTTCTTTCTTTCTTTCTTTCTTGTTGTAATGGAGATTGAATGTTGTAAATTCAGATTATGTAATTAAGTTTTCTTGAATCATTCGAATGGATTAGATCCAACTTTGATGTTTTTTGAATTAGAGAATTGATTGTAGAACTGATGGGCCGAATTGTTCTCTTACAAAACCAGATCTGAAATTTCATATCTGAGATTTGTATTGTCTGAATTGCTTGAGAAAGAATTCAGACATTCATTATTCAGCTTGGCCGATCTATTCTAACCTCTTAGAATTTCTAGAGTGCTTGAGAGAGACTCTAGAAATTCGGATCTGCTACTCAAGAACTGAATTGAATGCAAGGTTAGAGATAACTTGCATAATTCAGTTGGTAATCAATTCAATCTGAATTGATGCCCTTGAATTGTTTGATCTAATGCATGCATGGATGATTAGATTCTTGATAGAGATATAAGAATCATCATTCATGCATAGGATGAACATGCAGTTGAAAGAGGTTGTTCATTGCTTTGAGGTTTCACCAAACCAAGGCTGAATCACACTCTATTCGAATGATCTAAGAGGGCTGATTGTTGAATCATGAATTTATAATTTTAGCCTATTCTCTTAACTTGAATGTAAGGTGTTGAACCAATGCCTATTAGGTAGTTTACAGTTTATAATTTCAGAATTGAATAAACTGTAGTGATCGATTAATCAGATAAGAGCTGGTTGGTTTAGTATTAGTAGTTGCTACCTAAATCCTCGTGGGAACGATACTCTACTCATCTCTTTATTACTTGAGCGGCTAGTGCACTTGCTAGTGTCACAATGACCCACCAAGTTTTTGGCACCATTGCCGGGGATTTATTGTAGCAATATTAGGAACCATTGGCCATTGTTAATCTGATTTGTAGCTTTACATTCATTGCTGGTTTCCAATTGTGCATCTTAGATTTCAGATTTGAATGCAATAACTTTCATTGATGGAGCTAGTTTTCTTTCTTAATGCTTGATTGCTTCATCTTTGATTTCAGTTTCAGTTTAGTTAATGTAGTAAATTTCTGGTTCTATGATCTCAAAAGAAAAAAAGATGTATAAACATCAAAAGAGTGCAGATTTGATTACTTATACTTGTCATTTCTGAATTCAACAATCAGATCTGAACTCACACAAAAAAGATTTTGTTATAGTTCAGTAGTATAGTTGCATTACTTCTTTGTGTTCTAGTTTTATTTCATCTAAAAAAAAAATTATATCAATGTATGGATGAATGATGCATAGGCGGGTAGTGCAGTTATGATTGCATTAACTGTGACTTATAGAATTCAGACCTGAACTTATTGCTATAATTGCTTGCATATTTTGTGGTTCAGATCTGATCACACTACTTATCACTTTTGCAATCAGATCTGAATACATAATGAAGCATTTTTGTTCTAACTTGGTGCTTTCAAATTTGAAACCCACATGCAATTCGGAGATCTAACAGGTCTTATGGGAAGCAAGTTAGAACAGACCTGATATACAGACCTAAAACTTTGCTACCATACATAACCATTGATTTCAGATCTGTATACACTTGCACTCCTTGCTGAATTTCCATATTAGCCCTGACCTAGCATCAAGTAGCTATTGTATTTGATTGATCAAATAGCTGCTGTAATTTCAGCTGCTGTAAAACCTCACAATAACCACTGATTTCAGATTGAGTAGCTGCTACTCAAAAGAGTGCAGTTTAGATCTGATTACTTTATTTGTTACTTTTGAAATCAAAGATCAAATCTAAACTCATTATTGCTATAGCTTTTGCTCTTTTTGGTCTACATATCTTATGAAAATAATGTGGTTCAAATCTGATTACCTTACCTATCACTTCTGCAATCAGATCTGAGCACATTCCGAATCATATTTACTATAACTTGCTGAGTTTTAGATATGAAATCATATCTGTGTTCACCTCTGAAACCTACTTCAATTCAGAGATTTAGCAAGTCTTATTAAATCAGAATTGAAAGCAAGTTATGACAGATCTGATTTCAGTATATACAGATCTGAAACTTTACTACCATGCATAGTATAACCACTGATTTCAGATCTGTATACACTCACTCTCACTACTGAAATCACATCTCAGACCTGAACACAGTTGTTCTAGCTACTGATTTCATACATGTACGTTGAATGGCAATAGTACAGCTTCAGTAGCTACTGATTTCAGACATGTACATTGAATGGCAATAGTATAGCTTCAGTAGCTACTGATTTCAGCAATAAGAACAGATCGGTACAAGGAGAAAGAAATTTGTAAATTGCAGTAGCTGCTGAAATTTAAGATTGCAGATCTGAATGTGTAAATGATTTATGCATGTACCCTCATAAATTTCAGATCTGAATGTGTAAAAACCATGCACAATATCTGTACTCAATAAGGTTAGTGGTATGAACTCGGATCTGAATATGACTGTTCTCAATAGCTAAGATTTCAGATCTGATTTCAGGTCCCTGTAATTAATGGCTGCATGCAAGACATACAAGTTGGAACTTAAAAAAGAAGCTTAAAGCTCTTGATTCCAGTCCTATTTGAGAGTAGGATCATTGATTGGTTAAATTATTCATATTCTTTTGTGTATACTAGTCTTTTTATTGCTTTGACTTCTACAGTTTATGACAAGCAGACCTGAACTGGAGGAAATTCTTTACGACCCGAAGATTGAAAGGACTCTCCGTATCTGCCTAAGAGCTGCTAGACAAGTCAGACCGGAAATAGAAGAGATGGATGAACCTAGAACCATGATGGACTATGCCAAGCCCACCCTAACTGGGGATGCTTCAAGCATTATAAGACCGGCCATTGCTCCTAATAACTTTGAAATCAAGCCAGCCATAATTCAAATGATTCAAAACACAGTTTAATTCTGTGGTATGGCTCACGAAGATCCGAATTCCCATATAGCCAATTTCTTGGAAATTTGCAACACCTTCAAGCATAATGGGGTACGTGATGATGCGATAAGGCTGAGGTTATTCCCATTTTCATTGAAAGATAAGGCCAAGGCTTGGCTAAATTCATTACCAGCCGGATCTATAGCCACTTGGGATGAGATGGCTAGCCGATTTCTTTTCTAAATACTTTCCTCCCTCGAAAACAACAAAAATGAGAAATGACATTACCACATTCTTCCAACAAGAGGGAGAATCTCTCTATGAGTCACGGGAACGTTATAAGGAGCTGCTGAGGAAGGTTCCTCATCATGGCCTTCCGATATGGCTGCAAGTGCAGACCTTTTACAATGGTCTAACCGATTCAAATAAAACCATCCTAGATGCAGCATCCGGGGGCTCCATTAATAATAAGATCCCTGAAGTGGCCCATGCACTCATAGTGGAGATGGTAGCCAATAATTACCAATGGCATTCAAAAAGAACACAAGTAAGAAAGCAACATGGCCTTCATAATGTTGACTCATACATGGCTTTATCTGCTCAAATTGGTGCACTCAGCAAGAAATTAGACGAGATGCAAATGGCAGCCATGCATGTGCAGTCTGTGACATGTGATTTGTGTGGGGCAGGCCACATCAGTACTGAATGCCAAGTTGGCAATCAGTTTAGGCAGTCTACAGAACAGGTTGACTTTGTCGGCAACCTTCCAAGGTAGCAAAGATATCAGTACCATCATGCCTTTCAACTGGGATGGAAAGGACACCCAAACCAATCATGGCAGAATCAGCATGCACCGAAGCCCTTCCACCAAAATTTTTATCAGCCAGAACAAAAATCTAACCTAGAGGAGCTGATGACAAAGTTCATAGACAGTGCTGAAAATAGGTTTCAAAACCAAGAGGCTTCAATAAAGAACTTGGAAAATCAGGTTGGGCAGTTGGCGCAATTGATCTCAGCAAGGATACCGGGCACACTACCAAGCAATATAGAGGTGAATCCACGAGATCAAGTGCAAGCTATCACTTTAAGAAGTGGTAAGGAGCTTCCAGAAGTAGTGAAGAAAGTAAGGGCTGAACCCAAGGCAGATGCAACCCTTGAAGCCAGGAACCAGAAGAAGGAGCAATCTGAACCGCAGCAAGAAATGCACTAACAGCCACAAGTTCCCTTTCCTAATCGGCTGAAGCAACACAAGCTTGAAAAGGAATTCGGTAAGTTCCTTGAGATATTTAAAAGTTTACATATTAATATTCCTTTTGCTGATGCTTTAGCCCAGATGCCCCACTATGCAAAAATTTTTGAAGGAATTATTTGCAAACAAAAGGAAATTGGGAGATGTGGCTACAGATGCTCTAAATGAAGAATGCTCGGCAATCCTTCTTAACAAGCTGCCTCAAAAGCTTAAAGATCCAAGGAGTTTCACTATCCCTTGCACTATAGGCAGTTTAAAAATAGAAAAAGCATTATGTGATTTGGGAGCTAGCATAAATTTAATGCCATACTCGGTTTTCAAAAAATTGGGATTGGGAGAGCCCCAACCCACCAGAGTTGCATTGCAATTGGCTGATAGGTCCATTAAGCATCCTAGGGGGATCATAGAAGATGTGTTGGTTAAAGTAGATAAATTCATTTTTCCCGTTGATTTCATTGTATTGGACATGCAAGAAGATGTAGATGTCCCTCTCATCCTAGGGAGACCTTTCCTGGCTTTCGGGAAGGCAATGATTGATGTCCAACAAGGACAACTCAACCTTAGGATACAAGATGAGAAAATAATTTTTAAAATGTCTGATGCCATGAAACATGCACCCTCTAGTGATGACTCTTGTTACATGATTGATGCTATTGATGATGCAGTGAATGATTGCTTCCAGGTGAGTAGATCGGCTGACCCTCTTGAACCCTGCTTACAACAAGGAGAAGTTGAAATGGGAGAAAATGAGGAAATAAACCTCATGATGGCATATTTGAATAATAAGCCTCAGTTCAAAGGGAAGGGATTTCTCAAGTTAGAAAACTTAGGCAAAACTCCTATACCAATAGGTAAGCCGTCATCTCAAGAACCCCCCACCCTTGAACTGAAGCAATTACCACCCCACTTGGATTATGCTTTCCTTAAGGAACCATCAACTCTCCCTGTAATAATTTTCGCATCCTTGAACCCATTGCAAAAAGAAAAATTGCTAAGAGTATTGCGGGAACACAAAAATGCACTAGCTTGGAGGGTAGAGGACATCAAAGGCATTAATCCATCAATATGCACACACAGAATTTTGATGGAAGAGGACAACAAGCCCTTGGTTCAGCCCCAAAGACACCTAAACCCAAACATGAAAGAGGTGGTGAAGGCTGAAATCATTAAGCTCTTAGGTGCCGGGATCATTTATCCTATCTCTGACAGTTCTTGGGTGAGTCCCGTACAAGTCGTGCCCAAGAAAGGGGGTATGACCATTGTCCCAAATGAAAAAAAATGAACTCATCCCGACTAGAACTGTCACCGGGTGACGAGTATGCATTGACTATAGGAAATTAAATGAAGCCACCCGTAAAGACCACTTCCCTCTCTCATTCATGGACCAAATGTTAGAGAGGCTAGCCGGGCATGAGTATTATTGTTTCTTGGATGGATATTCAGGGTACAATCAGATCCCAATTGCACCAGAGGACCAAGAAAAGACCACCTTTACTTGCCCTTATGGTACTTTTGCATACCGAAGGATGCCATTCGGATTGTGCAATGCCCCAGCAACCTTTCAGCGGTGTATGATGTCCATATTTTCTAATATGGTTGAAAAATTTATTGAGGTTTTTATGGATGATTTTTCAGTTTTTGGTTCTTCATTTGATGCATGCTTGAATAATTTGGAACAGGTGCTTAGGAGATGCGAAGAGACACATCTAGTGCTGAACTAGGAAAAGTGTCATTTTATGGTAAAGGAAGGCATAGTGCTTGGACATAAGATTTCACAAAAATGTATAGAAGTTAACAAAGCTAAAGTGGAGGCAATTGAGAAGTTGTCACCCCCATCATCTGTCCGTTCTTTAAGAAGCTTCTTGGGGCATGTTGGAGTCTATAGAAGATTTATTAAGGACTTTTCAAAGATAGCCAAGCCATTGTCTATTTTGCTTCAGAAAGAAGTGGCTTTTGAATTTTCAGCTGAATGCCTACAAGCATTCAAAACTTTGAAAGACAAGTTGATCAATGCACCCATCATGATAGTGTCAGATTGGACACTTCCATTTGAACTGATGTGTGATGCGAGTGATTCAGCCGTAGGAGTTGTGTTAGGACAAAGAGTGAACAAACATTTTCAGCTAATTTACTATGTTAGCAGAACCTTGAATGGAGCACAACTAAATTACACCACAACAAAAAAAGAGTTACTAGCGGTAATCTTTGCACTTGATAAGTTTCGTTCATATCTGATTTTGTCCAAAGTTATTGTGTACACAGACCACTCGGCATTGAGGCACTTGTTTACCAAGAAAAATTCAAAACCAAGACTGATCAGGTGGATCCTATTGCTACAAGAATTTGACATTGAAATACGAGACATGAAGGGTACCGCAAACCTGGCTGCTGATCATCTCTCCCGGTTGGACAAGGTAGGCTCAAAAGAAGAGAAAACCAGCAACATTCGAGAAAAATTTCCAGATGAATAGTTGTACTCCATTCAGGAATATTCATCTCCTTGGTATGCTGATTTTGCAAATTATCCTGCTGCACAAATCATCCCTCCTAACCTTTCCTATCAACAGAAGAAGAAATTCTTTTATGATGTAAAATACTATTTGTGGGAGGAACCCTTTTTGTACAAATTATGTGCAAATCAAATCATAAGGAGATGTGTCCCCGAAGAGGAAATGGAATCAGTACTCCAATTTTTCCATGATAGAGAAGCAGGAGGACATTTCGGAGCTAGCCGCACCGCATCTAAGGTCTTGCAATCAGGTTTTTATTGGCCGACATTATTCAAAGATGCCCATATGTATGTGTCCACATGCGACAAATGCCAAAGAACGGGTAACATTTCCCGACAGAATGAAATGCCCCTTTCTAATATCCTGATCTATGAAATTTTGGTTGTCTGGGATATAGATTTCATGGAACCCTTCCCGAATTCTTTTGGGAATAAGTATATCCTCATTGATGTTGATTATGTGTCTAAATGTGTGGAAGCCATGGCTTTACCCACAAATGACTCTAGGAGGGTAGTACATTTCCTGAAAAAGCTTTTCACCCGATTTGGCACTCCTCGAGCTATAATTAGTGATAGGGGAACTTATTTCTGCAACACCCACTTTGAACGATTAATGCAGAAATATGGAATTAAACATAAATTGGCTACCCCTTATCACCCTCAAACTAGTGGCCAAGTGGAGTTGGCTAACAAGGAGCTCAAAAGAATTCTAGAGAAGACCCTAGCATCTGTTAGGAAAGATTGGGCCATCAAATTGGATGATGCATTATGGGCATATAGAACTGCATATAAAACACCCCTTGGCATGTTCCCATACAGGTTGGTCTTTGGTAAAGCATGTCATTTACCGGTAGAGTTAGAGCATAAGGCCTATTGGGCACTAAAATTCTTAAATTTTGACATACAGGCCACGGGTACTAAGAGGCTGTTGCAATTGAATGAGATGGATGAATTCAGACTTGCCGCGTATGAGAATGCCAGGGTTTATAAAGATAGATTTAAAAGGTGGCATGATAAGAACTTGCTGAGACAGGATTTTCATGTAGACTAGCAAGTGTTATTGTACAATTCAGGAAGTCCTCTACACCTCTCTCTTCACTTGGTATTGCTCTTGTTGGATTTATTGTTACTCCCTAACACTAGGAACATTGGGGACAATGTTCATCTTAAGTGTGGGGGAGTTAGGCTGAGGCTAGGGTGTGGGGCTGGAACCATGCACCTCAATCACCCCAACACACACATTTGGGGCTGGAACCATGCACCCTACCCAACCCAACCCAATCATTCTTCCCCACTTATTTCATAACTAACCCCTTTCCATTCTCCTCAGAAGGATATAGACATGCTAATGAAACACGCCCATTGATTGCTCCAACTGCATATCCTGTACAGACACAAAAAAAGATGTGAAACCTACTTCAAGGGAATTCTACAACTATAATTTCAAATGAAATGAAACACCTAAAGGTTATAACATAAATGGAACTACCGACTCCACAAACCAGTCTTAACCGATTCCCATATAAGTCCTCCACCAAACCTTCTTTTTCTAATAATTAGCATAATATATGGTATTCAAAGGCAATAAATACTTTACAATCGAAATAAAAGATAGAAACATGAACAAAATCATTTAACATAAAAAATTATTTATTATAAGCATCTTAAATAAACTATTCAATAAAAAAAATCCAATTGTTCTCTTGCAAGACAAGGGGTGATTCAAAAGAAAACAAGTGATGCAAAAACATCCCATGCTCCCAATGCAAATCCACTTAAGAAATTGTTTCAGTCTAGGATATATATTAGAATCAACGGTGAAAATTTTAATTCTAATGATACAAATGGTAAAAAAGAATCTTACAAATCCGTAAAACCAAGCAATTAGTACACCAACAACACTTCCAATTGTTCTGCAATGTCCATGTGGACATATTAGAAGTGCATCATTGATGATAGAAATGTCAATCACAACCTCAACCCATCCTGTACCAAGTCGGATACCACCTATAGTTTTTGATGGATTGGTACTTATAATAATTGCTTCTACTATAGATGCAAACATCCCTTGATGGCTAGTCAACAAATAACATTTCGTGCTTTCCTACAAATGCAATTAATCATTACCAAATGTGTTTGTATTATTTTTAAAATAAATGTTTGAGATAAAAAGTAACACTTACAGTTAAATTATGTAAATCATTGTTATGGTTGGCACCAAATTGATGATAAAAGGGGCTTTGAAAAGCATGAGCTGAAGAGTGGTTTGGCAACTGATATGATTCTCCTTGGGAGCCCTTATTTATAAACGATGAGCACAAAAATCAAATTAGTCCATAATAACATTTAATATATATATAAACAAACTATTACCTGTCTATTAGCAGATCTAGCCTCCATTTCATCAAATCGAGCTCGTAATTCCCTATTTTCCTCAGCCAATTTATTTGCACACTCTTCAATTGTCGTTTACACTTCTTGTACAGTTCTTGTTTGCTCTTCATTCCTCTATCAGGAGCCACTGAACCTAGTTGCAGTTGGACCCAACCATAGTTCATGCACTCAGCCAAGACGCTTTGGTTCCATTACACAAGCATACATGTCATTCAGTTCATTATCCTCTCCCTGATCTTCTGGATCTTGTGACATATAATTTTCCATTTGTAACTTAAATAGAACAAAAAAAATGAAAGCATTAGAAGACCATCCATTAATATGTTATTAATAATAATGGTTTAACATGACATTAATAAATTATAAGAGTTCATAATTAAAATATGGTTACCATTATATCAGTAGATTACGGATCAATAGGTGCTCCATCTTTTTTCCTATGAATCGCAAAAACACCTCTATGTGGTATTTCTTCATTCACATCAACATCCCAATGCATATCATATAAGTCTCTAGGCTTTGTCTTAACAACAAAATGCCAATTTGAGTTAATGACATCTTTGAACATAGAATACTTGTTTTGCCAGAGATGCTAAAAAAATGGTTCATTTGTATGTAATAGGTGATTAAAGTTAACAAGAGTAAATCCAAATTCATCAACCTTCATCCCCTTACCTTGAACAAC
Source organism: Nelumbo nucifera (assembly GCF_055504915.1). Lineage (NCBI taxonomy): Eukaryota > Viridiplantae > Streptophyta > Magnoliopsida > Proteales > Nelumbonaceae > Nelumbo > Nelumbo nucifera. The sequence continues at coordinate 45,532,156 of NC_142655.1, forward strand.
ATCAACCCAGTCACACTTGAATAGCATTACCTTCAATGGCTCATAATAATTCAATTCTATGATATTGGTGATCACACTATAATATGCAATGTCACCTAAAATTGGGTTCATATCTCGCATATTGGAAAAACTATTTGTTTTTGCAGTCACAACAATGCCACTATTTTGGGTTTTTCAATTTGCTTCATGTTCCTTTGTTTGAAACCTGAACCCATTTATGCTAGCTCCTTTATATCTCTTTGCAGATATGCATGGCCACTAGCCAACCATTTCAAACTGTTCAAAGTTGGTTCATTTCCCTCAATATGCAATGTCATTATTTGTATAACACTTAAAGGATATTTTATTAGAAACATGATAATGAATTAACATCAAAATTTTGTTCATAAGCCAATTAGAAAATTTCTTTTCATGGATTCTCTACACAACATGTGAACGTGATATAGGGTTCTCTCCATAAATCTTTTCAAGGTATTTCCTACAATTGCATAGAATTGTAAGCATGAGTCGTGGTTATGGAATATTATTCATTAGAAACTTCAAAACACAACAACCTAATCAATTTACTCAATATATGGGCCAACAACATCACAATTTCTTAACATATACAAGTGTGCTTTCATCAATATTTTCTTATCTAATTGAACATGAGAGGGACTTCCAATGCCATGGCATATGCCCGAGAAAATTTCAAATCCTTCGTCAAGTTAACAATGCCCATTCTCTTTATTTCTTATTGGCTCATTTAGCCTACTTTCAACACTTTGGAGGTATCTAGAACGGAAGGTTATGCACTCATCCACTATGTACCCCTCGGTTATACATCCTTCTGGCCTACTTTTATTTCATACATATGATTTCAATGTATGAAGATACCTATGCATGAAAAAAAATGAATAAAAATAGTTTAATCAATAAAGCAATAAAATAGATAATGTTCATAATTGAATATAGTTGGCATACCTCTCTATTGGGTACATCCAACAATACCGAACTAGTCTGGCTAGCTTAGACTCTTCTACTAGATGGATGGGCAAATGTACCATAATATCAAAAAATGAAGCTGGGAAAATCATCTCTAATTGACAAAGTACAATTGCAATATTGGATTCTAGACTAGCAAAGTCATAACCCTTTTCAACCGTTGAACATAAGTCCCTTTGCACTCTTCAATAACACCCTTTGTATGGCTACGGGAAGCAATTGTTGCATCAGTATATGACAATCATGACTCTACAACCCCTTAAGCTTGCAATCATTATTCATTTGCACTAAGCGCGAAATGTTGGATGCACACCCATCTGGAACCTTTACATTACCAAGCACTTGACAAAAAATAGTTTTCTCTTTCTTATTTATTGTGTAGCATGCTGCAGATAGGTTCTATCTGGTCGAAACTAGGCTTAGGGTGAAGTTCTTATCTTATGCTCATATGTTGTAAGTCCTGATGAGTTTTTAAGTTTTCTTTTGTCTTCCTTTCAATGTTAAATAATGTCCCCAATAAACTATCACATATATTCTTTTCTATATGCATTGTGTCAAAATTGGGTCGTAACAGGAGCTCTTCCCAATAAGGCAAATTAAAAAATATGTTTATTTTTTTTCTAATTATGATTATCACCATTATGATTATCATTATTAGAGTTGTCCCCATGTTTTTTCTTTCTTCCACCAATGGATTCATTTCCCTTCCCAAATGTGTACTCTAATCCTTGCACATCATCTATCACTTGCTTCCTTGTTAATCTTATAGGTGCTAATCTCCACTCCTCATTACCATCAAATGATGATTTATCATGTTGAAACCTATCATCTAAGAATCTATGATGACCCATATAACAAAACTTATGCCAATTCTTCAACTTTAGTGAACAAGTATCCCTTTGACACACAAGGCATGCCAATTTACCTTTGGTAAACCACCCTGACAAATTAGCATAAGTAGGGAAGTCGTTGATTGTCCAAATGGCAGCTGCACACAATGGAAATAACTCTTTCTTTGATACATTATATGTCAGTATACCATTTTACAATAAATCAAAAAGATCTTCCACTAATGGCTGCAAGTATATATCAATACCATTACCTGGTGCATACAATCAAGGAATCAATAAAGACAGCACCATATATGGTTGCTTTCGAAGGAGGATAACGTACTAGTTAATAAATCTTATCGTTTCCCTCTGATTTGGGCGGGGTGAGGATAAGGCCTACAGTTACGCAGTGTGATCCCGAGCAGTTCGGAGATAGCTGGCAAGCCTCTAGGTTTGGTTATATGGTACCTCGACGCACGTGGGTACCGAGGTGCTCTAGCTCAAAAGTGACTGAAAACCCGAGGTCCCCCGAACTTTTGACGTGTTACCACATGCTGATTTGTTGTCTGGCTGGCTGGTCATATCCACGTGTCCTTTACTTATTAGGTCGGGCCAAATCGCCCCTCATCAATTGCCCCCCACTCCCCATGCCAGGGTTCCTGACCTGGTGCGGGGAGTTCATAGCAAGTCCAGGTAGATTTGACACGACTTCCAGATGGTTCAAAGGGCGACTCTTTGGTTGGACCTTCATGACCCGTTTGGCTCAACCAGGGAATATCCTAGATCGCGTACTAGGTACGCACGGACGCCACGCCATTTATAAACTCCGCAAATGTCAAAATGCGTGCTCAATCGATTTCGATCTCGGGTGGCGTGCAACTAGTTTTCATGGGAGTCATTGGATCATGTAGATCCCAACTGTTGAGTCCCGGACGCAGTGGCTATAAATAAGGACCAGAGGGGCCCATTTTTCTCACCACATATTGCGTGCTAGAGTTTGTCGAGGTCGCACTTTAGTCTTCCAAGTCGATGTTAGTTGCCTTTGCGTCTGAGGTCTTTTCGCTTCCTTCAATCTTCTTGGTGAGTTTGTCTCTCTTTGTTTCTATTTCCTGTGGTATTTTTCCTTTAGTTTGATATGTCTAGCTTTAGCGTAGATAGTCTTTTTGACGAGAGTGAAGAGTCCACTAGGGCCAAGGTGGGCACCTCGACGTAGGCCACAGAGTCTCATCCTGCCGAGGTGAATGCCTTAGTGCAGGGTTCGGATTCCAACCCGTCCGAGGTGGACACACCTTGGCAGGAGCGCAAGGCTTCCGATGAGGGGGCCTCCACTTTGCGCTAGACTCGGGGACCAAACAGCTTCGGTCCTTCCACAATGACAGCTGACAAACTCCTGCCCCTGGTAGCTCGATGCAATCTGCCCGACAACCTTGTATATAGTATTCCCTTAGGAAGGTTTCCTTGGGACCATGGTCCCGACGAGATCATGGTGTTTGAGGAGCAACTCGTAGCTGGGCTGCATTTCCCACTTCACCCTTTTATCATCGAGGTCATTAAATTTTTTGACATCGCCATAGGTCAACTCCACCCCAACTCGATCTGCAACATTGTAGGTACCATTTCCCTTTTTCACGACTATAACCGACCCTTGACCCTCAAAATTTTCTCTTCGATTTGCTTTATCAAAAAGAACTCCACCAGTGTTCTCCCGGAGCATAGGCAAAGCTACTACATGTCTCCCCGTCTTGATTACAAGATTTTGCCTGACCTTCCCAACAAAGTCTCAACCTGGAAGAAGCGCTACTTCATGGTTCGTAATACTACGGGATGGCCATTTCCAACCCATTGGAGGCCTGCCATTCAGGACCCCGACATCAAGTTGGGCAAAGCGACACAGGAGGAAGTCCATTCTTGGGCGAAGCTCGGGTTGAAGTTCGAAAACTTCATGTCCGTAGAGAAGCTTATACAAGTCGGGCTGAGTCCTCCTAGTCGGTCGCTATCTTGGTGCACACACTTGTTTTCTTCTTCGCAACTTCTCTTAATCTTGCAATTGATCTATTCGTTACCTTTTGCAGGAGCCATGGCTGATATCCCAGCTACCGAGCTCTTCAGAAGCATGAAGAGTGGGAAGAAGAGGAAGTCCTCCAAGAAGGCCCGTCCCCAAGAGGCCGCCACCACCGAGCATCCTCCAGTTATTGACTTGGTCGAGGAAGACCAAGGTAGGGCTTCTCCGCCTCACCTACTTGAAGAGGCTCCAGTGTCTGAGCCCCAATCCACTCAGGTGGCCTCACCTACTTGAGGAGGCTCCACCCACTTTGTGAAGTAGTCCACTGCTACGACCAAAAATCTCCTCTACCCGGTTGTCGGAGGAAATGGTCTGAGGATGTCAATCCCCCATTGCGCGAAGGGCCATAGACTGGTCAGGTACTTCAAATCGGTAGTAGGTCGTTGGAGGATGTTGGCGGGCCTCTGACATTTGTCGCATTTCTTGATGAGCTCGAGTGCGTCTACCTTCATGGTAGGCCAGTAGTAGCCTTACCTAAGTGCTTTTTGGGAAAGCGCTCTGTACCCCAAGTGTCATCTGCATAGTCCTTCATGGATGTCATGAAATACTAATTCGGCTTTTGAAGGTCGCAAGCAACGTAGGTAGGGGAACGTAAAGGACCTCCTGTACAGCCGCCCGTTGATAACGACGTACCGAGTTGACTGACGCTCTACCCTCCAAGCCGCATTGCATTTTGCTGGTAGGGCCCCGTGGAGTAGATAATCAACGGGCGGGTCAATCCAGCTTGGTTCTGCTTGCAACACGGGAGCAATCTCTTCTACCCCCCCAAGAATGCTAGGTCGAGGCAGGTCTTCTATGTATTCAATCCACATTGTGTTATTGCTAGTGCTTGCTAATCGTGATAGGACATCGGCCTCAGCATTCTCGGACCTTGGTATCTTCCTGATGAACCATGAGTAGAAGCATGGTAGGATTTCCCTGACCTTGGTGAGGTAAGTTGCCATTGTTGAACCACGAGCTTCATAGTCACCGTTGACTTGGTTTACTACTAGCTGAGAGTCGCTGCACACGACGAGGTGTTTTACACCCATTTCTTTTGCTAGACTTAGCTCGTTAATCAGTGCCTCGTACTCCACTTCATTGTTCGGTGCCTTGAATCCGAACCGGAGAGCATATTCCAGCTTCACCTCGCTCGGGCCATACAGTATCAGTCTAGCACCACTTCCTCGTTGCTTAGACGAACTATCTATGTGGAGGATCCAGGGTTCCTCATCTCAAGTCGGTCTTACCCTGACTAGGACCGACGTCACGCTGGTTAATGCCTCTGACACGTTAGCAGGCTCAATCAGCCCAGGGGCTTTTGTGTTGAACGTACATTCTGCTACGAAGTCTGCCAAGACTTGGGCTTTGATCACTGGACGTGGATCGAACCGGATGTCGTGTTCGCTTAGGCCGATGGACCATTACGTCAACCTACCCAACACCTAAGGCTTAAGCAAGATGTGCCTTAAAGGTCTGTTGGTGTGGACAACAATTGTATGGGCTTGGAAGTATGGACGTAGTTTCCAAGCTGCTACCACTAGTGCGTACGCTAACTTTTCGATGTCGGGATACCTGGTCTCTGCGTCCTGCAAAACTTTGCTTACATAGTAGATAGGTCGTTGGACCTGGTGTACTTCTCTGATTAATACCGAGCTGACCACCTCCTCACTCGTGGAGAGGTACATCTTCAATTCGTCACCTTCCTCAGGTTGGGTCAAAATTGGTGTGGTAGTTAGGTACTTTTTCAGCTCATCAAATGCGAGCTGGCACTCCTCGATTCATACAAAGTCTTCGTTCTTTTTTATTGCTTTAAAGAAAGGTACACACCGACCCACCGATTTAGACATAAACCGATTTAGGGCAACTACCCGGCCTATTAGTCTTTCGACCTCCTTTATCTTCTAGGGCAGTCTCATATCTAATATGGCCTTAATTTTATCAGGGCTGGCTTCGATGCCACATCGGTTCACTATGTAACCGAGGAATTTGCTCGACGTGACCCCGAAGGCACACTTGTTTGGGTTGAGCTTCATGTTGAATTTTCTCAGAATTTGAAAAACATAATTTAAATCGTCAATTAAAGAGTTTGAGTACTGGGTCTTCATGACCATGTTGTCAACATAACATTCAATTTTATTACCGATCAACGGTTCAAAAATTTTGTTTACAAGTCGGTAGAAAGTTGCTCTAGCATTTTTTAAGCCAAAGGGCATGACTTTGTAGCAATACAACCCTAGTTCAGTTACAATATAGTTTTGTCCTGGTCGGCTATGTCCATCCTAATCTAGTTGTAGCCGGATATGCATCCATAAAGCTTAACAACTCATGCCCCAAGGTCGCGTTTACCAGGCGGTCTATTCTAGGAAGGGGGAAGCAGTCCTTCGGACAGGCTTTGTTTAGGTCAGTGTAGTTGACGCACATGTGCCACTTTCCGTTGGCCTTCTTCACTAGCATGGGGTTGACCACCCAGCTCAGTTAATGAACCTCCCTGACGAAATTTACGGCGAGGAGTTTCCCAACTTCCTCATCGACTACCCTCCCCTGCTCCGGGGCAAGGTTTCATTTTCTTGGAGCGGTTCGCTTATCAAGGCTCCGATCTGGAGGGTCTTGGTCGGCTCGATTTTGGATACCGGTATATGGATTGTCTCCTCCGTCGGGGTAGCTTGCTCCTCAATATAGTCTGATGGTTGGTCTAGCTCGACATCATCCACCAACTTCGCCTTACCTTTTAGTGCAACCACGTAGCACTTGCGTGACTCGAGCCGATCGCCTCGTACTACCCCCTACTCCGTAATCTGTCGGGAACTACATCTTCAAATAGTATGTTGATACTATCGCATGTAAGACGTGCTGGATGGGCCAACCTACGGTCGCATTGTAGGGGGACGGAGTCGTGACCACTAGGAAAGTATGCTCGAATCGCACTATGTTTTGCCACGTTCCTGCTTCTAGTGCTACTGTGACCCGGCCAAGGGGTCTGACTTCTTCGCTGCTGAACCCCACTAAGGGTGTATCTGCTGGTTTCAAGTCGCTTTGCTTCAATTGTAGTCTGTATAAGGTTCCTTTGAATAGGATGTCGGTCGAACTGCCTGAGTCCACCAAGATGCGCTTCACTTCAAAATCATTTATGACGAGCTTCACGACCAGAGCATCGTCATGAGGATACTGTATCCCACGCGCATCATCCTCGATGAAATAAATGGGCTCTTCCATCCAATGTCGCTTTGGTGGGTTTTCTGCTTCATGCTTCAATTCTCTGACTGAGGTCTTCCCTGCTGCTGTGGTACACCCCGCTACAATGGATCCGTCGATGATCATGTTGATTACCCCGTAGATTGGTCTCTCTTCAGGTAGCTGTCGAGGTGGCTTTTTGTTCTGTTTGCTCGACTCCGGAGAGTTTTTCCTCTGGTCTCCTTGCCGGTCCCTCTATTCTTTCTCCTCGTGCAAAATGTACTTCTTCAGGTACCTGTGGCGAATGAGCTCTTCGATCTCGTTGCGGAGATTTTGGTAGTTTTCTGTGTTGTAATCGTTGTTCCGATGAAAATGACAACAGACGTTCAGGTTCCTAGTCGTTAGGTCTCCCCGTAGCCTGGCTGGCCACTTGACAAAGGAGGAGTCGTTTATTGCCATCATGATTTCTCCTCGCTTCGCGTTTTGGGAGGTATAGGTTGTTCTTTCTACAGGAGGGATCATTGATCGCTGACCAGACCTATAACTCTAGAAGAGGGACTTACTTCTTGAGCGAGGTGACTTGCTTCTTCTCGGTGATTTGCTCTTCTTTCTTTTGTGCTTGCCATTGCCTGTTAATTCTTCTTCTCTTTTCCTCTTCTTTCCCTGTTGGCTTTCTGGTTTTTGGCCGAGCTCTTCTTCTGTGCCTATGAATTTATCAACTAATGCGAGAAACTTTGTAATGGTCTTTAGTCGGTTTACTCTGACGTACCACCTAAACTCCTTGTGCGTAACTCCCTTTCATGTTGCGGTGAAGCGCACTGCTAGGTCCAGATCCAGTATCTGCAAGCATGTTTCATTGAAACACTTGATGTAGCTCCGGATTGACTCGTTTACCCTCCGAACCACATTCAGAAGGCTCTCTTGTGACTTCGGGCACTTCTTACTTGTGATGAAGTGGGTTGTGAACATATCCACAAACTGTGCCCAACTTTTGATCAAGCCCGACGCGATGTTCCTGTACCTAGTCTGAGCCAGTCCTTTGAAAGTGGTGGAGAAAGCCACACACATGCACACTTCATCTGATCTGGCGAGGTGCATCTAAGATTGAAAGGCGTCTACATGTTTGTTAGGATCGAAAGTTCCATCGTACCTTTCCAATGGGGGCACCTTGAAGTCCTTCGGCATCAAGACTACTAGTAGCTCGGGTGAGAAGGGAGAGGGTCGGCTCAACAATGCCGAAGCTGGTCATGTAGCCACCGAGCTCACTTCCTTCCTTTCCTTAATTCGCTCCCGTGGTTGGATGTTTTTTGATGGTGGGATATTTTGGCTGAGGAACAACGAATCTTGTGACGCCGCCGCTGCTATTTCTTCCCTAGCTCTACATTGGTGCTACCGGCTTCGGTATGATCAAGTACTTCAATTCTGGTCCGCTTTTGCTCCCGAACACTATTGTGAGGTGGATCAAGGTTCCTTCCTCCTGCTTCTTCTTGGTCGTGAGACCGGTGCTGGCTATTGTGGGTACCAAGGGGTCTCGTCTTGAGCCTATACCTCGGGCCCCAAGCTGGCGATCGTCGTGCCACGACTCACAATTCTCAAGCTGTGAGTGTTGTTGTTGACTGTTCCTTTCATTTGGCTGACCTCGGGCCTATCTTTTTGGTTCCCCTTTGAGAAACTGGGGACGTGTGATGATCGTCGATCCTACCCCGAGGTGGGGTCCAGCCCCTTGGAGGGACCGGAACCTATAAGTTTCCCTCACCCCGATGAGGAGATCAGTGAACACTCTGTTGAAGTTGTTGGTGGCCCGGATGCTAGTTCTGAACCTGATTCTGGTATTGACCTAGTTGCTGGTTCGGTTGTAGTGGTGGAAACTGTTGCTGGTACTATTGATAGAAATAGTACTACTGAAACTGATGCATTTGCTTTATCTGAATCTGCATGGCTCTGACACTTTAAACTAGATCATCAAATTGGTGACGCCCGACCCAAGGAGGAATCATCGAGGGTTCAGAGAAAGTGGTGTTTACCTGGGCAGCGGGACATTTATTTGCTAACTCGTTTGCTGCATCGAAACAGTGGGGACCCCTGAGGCAGTGAGGGGGATGGTGAACTGCCCGATAGTCACTGAAGAGCCTTGAGGGAGTGATGCTAGGTGGTCCTGCCCCCCAGTGACGCTCATGTCGATGTCCTTGCCGGTGTTGCTTGAAGATGCCATTGAGAGAGAGTAAGGTGATGGATGAGGTGTGACGTTGACCTTTTGATCGGTTCCCACCGACGACGCCAATTGATGATGCGCAATCTGAAAGCTCCTAGCTAGAAGACTACTTGGACACTAGTCGTGTAGCAAGTTGGACCAAGCTGCAAGACAGAGGATCCGAGAACCTGGGGTGGCTAACCTGGTGAGGTTGCTCCAATGCTGAAGTTAGTAATGTACTCTCGTTGCGAGCTGAAAGCTTGAATGTAATTAATCGTGCATACCTGAGTCTTGGGGGTTGATGCCTTTATATAGCTGGGCTGCCATGGATCTTATGAAATGCTCCTGGAATCCTCGGCCCGTGACGTAGGGATCCATTCCGCTTTGGAATGAGGGTAACGTACCAGTTAATAAGGCTTACCATTTCCCTCCCATTTGGGCAGGGTGAGGATATGGCCTACAATTACGTGGTGTGATCCTGAGAAGTTCGAAAACAACTGGCAAGCCTCTAGGTTCGATTATATGGCACCTCGATGCACATGGGTACCGAGGTGCTCCAGCTCCGAAGTGACCGAGCACCCAAGGTCCCCCGATCTGCTGATGTGGCACCACATGCTGATTTGTCGTCTAGCTGGAAGGTTACTTCCACGTATCCTTTACTTATAAGGTCGAGCCAAATCACCCCTCATCACCAAGTGAAGCTTGGAATACCCAATTCTTATTTGCACCAAAGAGCCTTGCCAAAGGTCCCAGAAGCTTCAGGGGTTTAAGATGGAAGCTGCCAAATGCCAATGGGTTTAAGATAGGTGCTTAACAAATTAGATTTCTATTGATTCTCGGGTAGTTGTTCATTATATGACATATGGTGGCTAGATATTATTAGGTATTGTTAATGCCACACCTTTGATTTCTTCTTGCCCTCTAGTTCATGCATGGGGGAATAATAAGTAGATTATATATTTAAATTTATTTAGATTAATATGATATGATATTGGATTTGAATTCAGACAATTGGATACAACTGAATGTTCTAGATTGGAAAAGACAATCACAACAAGACACTAAAATGAGGGAACACAAACAAGTTCTTTGCTGAATAAAAAGACATAACAAAAGATGCCCTATAATACAAGGCAAAGGCAAAACAAAACTACAAGCAAAGTTGAGCAGCGCAATTAGTGGGTGTTTGGCACCAATGCATTTCACAACTGTTCCATTTCATCAGTTTGCCATATCAAAAGAAAAACAAGGAAACACTTTTAAACCATGTTTGGCAAGCCATGGTTGACAAAATAGATTCGATCTTTCGCAACAGCCTTATACATTAAACCCTGGATCATGAGATCCCTAGTAATCATCTCATGGACCAAGAATAGTTCCCAGATTTCGTGGGTATTCCGGTATAAATTCAAGGAGATTGTAAGCCTAACAAGAGGGTTAAATGTTGCCTTTAAGTGGGTTATAAGAACACCAAATGGAATGGTAGGTTCTTTGGCCAAACAAGGGGTTGTGAGATAGAAAATGGTTTGGGCAAATCTATAATCCTTTGTTGTTTTGGGATGGAATTTACACCCAAGCTCTTGTAACTCCTAAATTTTCATCAATAAAATTCTTTTTTTGTTGATACAAAAAAAAAACACATGTTTAATGTACAATCCTATTTAGATGTTAGGCCTGATCTGTTGTGTGCATGCATGCCTTTTGTTTTCGGGGGCAGGGGGGTCAATAATCTATTGTCTACCAAACTGGCTAGCAGAATGTTCAGATCTTGTGGGAAATGAAGAAAATCAATTCTTAATTGCAATATTCAAAATTGTAACCACTCTTCAAACCATCCTTTGTCTTGTAATAGCATAGTGCATAACCACTGCTGCTTTAGCTTGACCAACCAATGTGTGTCCTAGACATTTCATAACCATGCTCTCTACTGCCAGTTAGCACAAACTAAATAAATAGCATGTAAGCTAATGTTTTGCAAGAACAACAAGAACATTGGTTCTAATTTTTGCTCCCCACCTTCTGGTTGGTTACATTGTTAAAAAACTCAGAATGGACAAAATACATGAAGTAGCCCCTAAATGAATAAAATAAAGATAATAAATGATATTCAAGTTGTAAACGTATTTATGGGCGGAATAGGGATTCTCAAATCAATTTAAGGAAAAAGAGTCTCACCTTCTATAAATTGTAGGTTCCTAAAAGAGACTGAATTATGAATTATCTTGTCCATTAATCTTTCTTCCTTTCTTTTTTTATTCAATTTTAGAAACTATACGTATTTATATTTAAAAATAGAGAATTGGAAACTAATTATATTATATCCCAATTTAAACCATAAACCTATGATGACATCCACTTCTCACCTATTGATTCTCCTCACTAAGGTTTTCAATCCTATAAAAAAAGAAAACCTAAAGTTTATTAACTAGCTCATTCGAACTTGGAAATTATAAAGAAAGGCTTTGCACCATTTATGGACTATCAGCAATTGGTTTTGGTGTGACATATATTTCCTTCTGTAGAAGTAAATAATTGATGTTCCCAATATGTATTAATAAATAGTTTTACTTTATCAATCATAAGAAATATTTAGTTGAAGAGATGATATGGAGTTTGGTGTAAAACTTCCTCAAGAGATTGATGTGGGGGGAGATTCACCTCTGAATTATAGTTACAGGTCAGATGGCAGATCATCAAATATAGGGTTTATGAAGAAGAATAATAGAAAGAAGCTAGTTAGCTAGAGATCATGTAATTGCCAACAAGTGGTATATGGAAAAGTAATTAAACAAATAATCTAACTAGGTAACCCATAACCTACAAGTTTGTCCCCCAAATTTAATGATGTTATGACATCATTTTCTAATCTTATTGTGGAAGAAATCAAATTGATCATATAGTCCAGATATGTGATATGTACCAAAGGAAAAATTACATATTTTCAGGCATCAGATACATTAATAAAACCAAAATTCTAACTTGTCCCTTACAGTTAATTATTAAACACAAAGTTTGAAAGAAGCAACATTGACAATGGTTGAAAATATAAATTAAAAAAAGGCTATTGGTCCCAGCTATCTAGAGGCATGGATTTGGGAGTAGTAGACTGGAAAAATATAAATAGTAGACGCCCAAAACAGAACTTCCAAAACTCCCCTAACAAAAGACCTCTCTTAAAATCTCCAAAACTCAATCATTATCTCCAACTCATTCCTACCCATCTCTTGATTAAATGTTTTTCATCATCATATAAATATGCAAGAACTGGAGAGATTCAAACTCAAAATTATTCACTAACCAGTAAAGTGGAACCCTTCTCCAACCAAGCCTCCTTCTTCCGCCCTTCCCTTGTTTTTTTTTTTTTTTTTTTGCGTACTAGGAGTTTAGAGCAGCATCTATTCTCGCCCTAAGATGAAAAAACAACACGATTAGGGTTTTATAGTTTATAGAGAAAGATGAATGGGGTATAAAAAATACAGGGGTCGATGAACTTACCTTTCTCGACTTCTTTGTTGAATTTCAAAGTTCTCAATGCGCCGATTGAATATAAATCCGAGCTCAATTCAGACTCTCGATCTGTGAAGGAAACTTTCCATATTAATGTTGTTGTGTGGGAGAGAAAGTAGAAAATTAGAGTTGTGTGGGAGAGAGTATAGAACGGAGTTGTTGCTCTCTCCCAAGACGGAGTAGAAATCGGCTCCACTTACCGTGCATCAATGATTTTAGAAATGGAGGGAAAGCATTGAACCAACCAGTCTAAGAACAATTTAATTATGACCGGCTGGTTCAATGCGAATACTGTCAGTTTAGTTCATTGAACTGCCACCCTGTTTTAATTATTTCCTTGGTTTAATTCACTAGTGGCAGTTATGATAAAACCGCCACCATTGATGCTTCTAGGCCGGTGTTTTTTATGACTGCCGGCTTAGTCGGTTTTTCTTGTAGTGAGTATAGTATTGATATATCAGAAAGAGAATGTCTTTCTTTCTGTGAAGTAGATTTTGGGCTCACTATTTGGCAAATAAAAATATCCATTTTTGAAGATTTTGAAACCCTTTTATACTATAAGGAAGCAAGCAAATTATTCATTTTCTACATTACATACTTCGTTTATAGAAACCTTTAATGCAATTTCTAGAGTTCCAAGGATAATTTGCTTTCTACCTTAACCCTTGTTTCCCTACCAAAAGGAAAATTCAGGTACAATTTGGTTTGGGACTCTCTTCCATCTTTGGTGAAGAGTGAATACTTGTTGCCATTTCAGTCATTGATCATGCTAGAACTTACTAGTGCAACTAAAATACATTAATGGAGAATAGTTGGGGAGAGGAGGAGGAAGAAGAAGAAAAAACAGAGAGTGAAAGAGATAGAATAATAGAGTGGAGAGAGGTGGACTGGTTGTTGGTTTGGGACTCTACACAGTGTTGTAGTTTAGTTTCGAGAAAGAAGACAATGAACAATATCTTATTTTGTAGGATAATTTTAGGATTTTGAAATATTTAAACTCACATGTGACATCATGTGCATTAGACAACAGATGGAATACTAACAATGGGGTCTAAAATCGGTAGTTTTCGGAAGTTTTGGTACTATAGTGGCATGTTTTAAAGTTTGGGTACCAAGTGAGACTACCCCTAAAGTGCATGGTACTAATCTAGAATTTTCCCTTATTTTTAAGCATTTATTTTAAGATGAGACCACAATAATAAAGACTTATATGCACTTGGGAAATTATTCAGAAATTAGCATGTTTTCAATCGAAGTTTTTGACTTTTTTTAAGTGCTTATTGCATTTTTGACCTATATTCGCTTGTTACATAAATTTTGAAATACCTTTATTACCCCATTTGGAAGAGTTACTTTTTCATTACACACTCATAATCACTTATTAGGATAAGCATTTATCAATGAGCATTTATTTATCTAATAAACACTTTGAATGGGGGAAAGTTATAATTCTACATCCTTGCATATTTTGTCAGTAAAATTTGGTAGGAAGCATTACACAATATAACTAAAAATACCAAATTTATCCATTATATTAAAAACTTATGGCATTTGGAATCATGCTGTTGAATTTTCATTTGTCTCCATTTAAGTGTTACATAGGCAATTTGGTTTTAATGTAGAACTACAAAATATGTACTTGATTGGCTAGGTTTAACTTAATATGGTAACAACACATTTTACATTAGATTATGATGGTGTTTGGCAACATGAGTGTTTTAATTCTCAATATTTGTACATGATGCACAATTGTTTATGGTAGTTTTAAATGCATTAGTGCTATTGGACATTGTTAAAACAACTTAAGTGGAAATGCATCCTATAAGGTAGGGGTGATCATGGGTTGGGCCGGGCCGGACTTTGCACTTATGATAAGGGCTATAGCTTAGGCCCAGGCCCGGCCCAGGGTTTCAGGCCTGAAACATATGCCCTAGCCGTGGTATATATGGGCCTGGGCCGGGCCGGGCCTGATTCCAGGCCAATGTCACTCATATATAAAACATTACATATCTATATATGAAATGGCATAACATGCATATAAACTTATTTTATACATTATATAATAAAAAATATTATATATAATATAAATTATACATGTCATGTTATAATATTTATATAATATAATGTAAAATAACATGTATACATATGTTTATATTATTCACAAAATGTGTAAGTTTAAATATATCTGGGTTGGGTTGGGCTTGAAGTATTAAGCCCAAGCTTGGCCCTAAAATTTGCGTGCCTGATGTGGGCTCGGGCCCGGACCGAGCCTAAACACGAAACCCAGGCCCAAGCCCGGAATTTCTGGGCCAGGCTTGTGCACGTCGGGCTGAAATGATCATCCCTACTATAAGGTGAAACACCATTTTGACATTTCTATAAACACCCCCATCCCTATGCACATATCCCAGTGTAAAGCATGGTGCAAGCAATTGAAATTAAATCCATTCAACCAAATATGATTTTGATATGAAACCCGACTCTATAGTTCCAAACTTCGCTTATGTGCATAGATGTGTTAGGATATGTAAATGTATAGTATTTGGGGATTTTATCACTTCAATTGTCTCATGTGGCATTAATGATGCTTTTGTGTTTGAAATTATTATAATTTATAATTCAATATAAATTTTGTAACAGAACATCTTACTCTCTTGATTCCCAATGTCATACCCAAAGTACAAATGTTGTGCCTTGAAGCACCACAACACCAAACATCTCCTAAAAGATAAAGCTATAATGTCAAAATGTAAAAAAAAAAAAAAAATTAAAGTTTTGTTCAGAAGTTATGATCTTCTCATACATGTTTGTCGTCATATAAGTTTTTCAAATTTACAAACGTAAGTACAAAACAAGATTTTGTATTCACTTTTTAGTTGCTTGCACTCGATACATTTGTATATAGAGGTTTGGGTTTTAATTGACCCAACCCATTTATAATTGGGACACATGATGCAAACTCACACCCTACATAATTGGGATGATTTTGTTTGGTTATGTTGGGTCAACTAAACTTATTGACAGTCTTACATCTAGTCATATATAACACTTCCCATAATAATGGTGGTGTTTGGTAGTATAGTCATTTCCCCAAAGTATTTTCACCATGTTAGTGCCATGTAGGCATTGTGTCATCTCCCTCACTTTTCTTGTTTGGTTGGATGTTTTCAAGTAATATTGAATGTATTGAATTCTACGAAAGCAACTTTTGAAAAAAAAAATGTCACTTTGACATTTTTTGCAATAGAAACAACATTTTCACAATTTTACCTTTGTGGTGGATAATGACATCTAATTAACACCAAATAACAATATAAAATATGCATATAGCCTGGATTTAGTTTACCAAATTCCAAGGTATGGATGTTGTATGAGAAAACAGAAATAATACCAACGCCCTTGACTTTGTGTTGTGTATTTGTGTCACTTAGCCTCTTATATGTCTATTCTTTTCAATAATTAACCTCACTTTTATATGATATCAAACTTCATCATGACATTAATAACAAATCAGAAATTACCTAATCACCCATAAAACATTATCAAACTTTTGAAGCAAATTTCATGCCTAGGTGATGGCTAAATTTGATTTGTGGTAATGATAATGTATATATTGCATGAAGACTTTGATATGAATGTTGGTAAAAAAACATTATTTATCATGGTATGAATGTACAAGGGTGTGGTAAACCTTTGGAGTGAAGTTCAAAAGTCGACCACCTTGCTCTAAGTTGGAATTTCTCTGTAATATTTTCTTGTTATGTTTTCTTTAAACTTCTCTTTCTTCTTTTTTTAATTAAAACCATCTTTTATCCCTATCTCTCCCTTTCTCTCTGGTTTTCTTCATTTTTCTTTTTAGTGAGGAGTTTTTTCTAGTGAGGTGATGCTATGAGTTTAGGATCATCAACAGGTTAAGTCTGGTTTGGGATAGGATGAATTCATCTTGAACGGACAAAAGATTAGGTTGTCTCGATCTTGAACCACAGACCCTATTGGAATAATAGTTAGGGACACAAAATTAAACTGATTATTAATTGGGCTAATCAGGTCTAGCCCGACAAAAACTAATTATAATTGAGAGGGGCTTTCCTTTAAAGGTTAACAGGTAAAGTTGTAATTGAATATGCCCTAATGACTATCAGAGTCAAGTTGAATGTAGAAATACTTGCTAAAGTTGTAAATAGAGGTAAAGAGACAATGGTTACCTTCTATGATTGAGGCCTCAAACAACCCCAAGTACCATAATAATAGAAAAGAAATATAAAATCACATAAAAGAAAGAAAACACAACCCAAAGGTCTACTTGCCACTACAACGTGCTTCAGCCATTCAAGAAGGAAAAATGGCCAATATAAAACAAAATATAGCTGGGATTTAAGAAGAAAAAAGCATAGCTCAGATCATATGGCTATTTCCTATTGTAGTTCAAGAAGAGAAATCGCTAACTAATGGCTACTTGTCATTGTTGTTCTTATCATTTTTGCATTCTCTGCTTAGATATTGTTGCATTTGCCAACAAGCAAACCTAGTCGTGTGTCTACTGCCTACAACATCTCAACATTTCATGAGTGGGGTTTTGTCTTAGTGTCAATGTCTACAATAGTTGATGGCAAATGAGATAAGAGTAGTTTAGGGTTTGGAACCAATAATCAATAGAAAGAGTGAAAGAAAAAAGGGCTTAGGGGTGTATAGGATATTATGTAAAATACCATAACATATCATATATGTTATGATATTTAATTGATTCAAGACAATTAAAACCGGTCTCAAATCGATAATAATTGAGACATGAAACCTAGAACTAGAATTAGCCCAATAGAACTCAACTTAGAACTAGAGCCGATATACCCATTAACAACCCTATATGAGTGAGAGGGATTTGGGAGCCTCTTCAAAGGTTTTGGAGATGTGTGAACTCAGGATTTTTTCCTGTATTCTAACTGATCATCCTTTAAACATTGTGAGAGTAACGAAACATATAAAATTTGTGGAAGGTTCCAAAGGGTTATGAGGTAGAACCCATTGATGGGGATGCCTTTTGGATCAATTTCAATAAAGACTTTGGATCTTGAAAACTTACTTGAAATGGTTTTGTGGTTGATCAAGGACTACCATTTACTTCTTTAGAAATAGTCATTTTGTGTTGACCTATAGAAACTAATGATTAACACTTGGGAGGTTTGGATATGGATCCTTAACTTTCTAATCGAAAGAATGTCAACAAATGCTTGAATCCTTGGTAGTCAAGTAGAAGTGATTGACCTTAATGAAGATGTGAGGAAGGGTAAGCTTGTTTGTTAGGGAAAAACTTCCAAATTAGGGTGAGGATTTATACTTCAAAACTTAATTAAAGAAGCCAAGGATGATAAATAAAATAATAACTATGATTGGTTTCCCATGTAGTATGAGAAACTACCAACTTTTTGTTACAAATGTAGGATTTCGGGTCATAGCAAAAGTAACTACCAATTGAAAACAAACGGTGATGTGTTGGATGAATTAATGAGTCGATTAGTCTTACAAGTGGTAATCAGTGTTCATGGTCGTGTTGGCTTTAGGCATTGGATGAGAGCATACACGTAGAAATATGAAAACAAGTTCATCACTCTGGTTATAATCCAAAAAGATTTCAAAGTCCAAGTTTTTAGTGGAGAACATAGGCTTAATGTTTGAGGAGTGAACAATTCCTTTATGGATCCTCCCATTACTTCTATTGAAAATTTAAAGCATAACATTTTTCATACTAGATCCCTTGATAACAATATGAAGATCCAGGGGGAGATCCTTGTTGGTTATTATAGCTCACTGGTGAAGGCAATCTATGATTATGTTTTGGCTGGAAAAGTGATTGATGTCATTTTCTCTCTTATCAAAGGGAAGGTCCAATGAATTGCATCATTCAGAGGTCCAAATGTTGTGGTAGTAGTATGTTGGTCTAAAAACTTATAACCAAAGCATTTCCACTTTGGTGAATATAAACTCTACAGTAAAAAAAAAAGAAGCCAAATTTTAACCTTGTCCAAAAAGATCTCTCTCCTTTTAAGGATGGTCAAATCCATCTTCTATTTGAAAAAGATAAAGACAAAGTGGAGGTCTTTTTACCTACTAGTAAGGAAAATCTCACAATGGTGGACCCACTAGTTGTAGCTAACCCCTTGGTTAAACCATATGAGGTTTCAAAAAAAATGGAATTGATTTACCTTAGTCAATGAAAGTCCACTCTAGACGAAAATCTTTGGAAAGAAATAAAAATAGAGTCAAGATTGAGACCCTGAAGAGGATTTGGTGAATGTGGATAAAGACAATTTGAGAGATCTAGAGGAGGTTCATTTTGATGATTTGGACCCTAATTTTAGTCCAAGTACCCTAACCCAAGAGAAAGTGAATTGGGTTTTAGCCTTTTCTTCCCAAATCAATACCTTTTTAAGACTTAAATGCTAAACAAAATATACAGAGTAATATAATGTAAAGTGTTACTGTGAAAAATGTAATGTAAATTACATAACAACAAAATCAAACAATAACTTCAAATAATCATAAGATGCACACAAGATTTATAGGGGTTTAGCCAAACCTAGGCTACGTCCTCTCCCCAAGCACACCACCTGAGAGTTTCCACATATAAATTGGACTTCTCTAGTGTTAACAAAACCTTTATAGTGTTCAAACCTTGAACACTCAACAATTATCCACTAGAGACCACTAGCTAATCAATTACAACAGATATAAACAATCAAAGCATGAAGACAAGTGCCTCTAACTAGGATAATATGTAATTACAATGGAAACTCTTCAAATGCAAGAGAAAGCACAAACAATAATGGGCCACTACACTAGAAGAGATTAAATGACTCTTAGAGATAATCAATGAAGCACAAACTTTTATAAGCTTATCTTCAAGGATGAAAACTCTTTTTAGCTCAGGATCTCTTAACGGTAAGTTACTTTCTTGCTATTGCTCTATGAACTTTTACTCTTTATCACAATGCACTTCCTTGAGATTTTCATCTCAAACTCATGTATTTATAGCATAAATCATGCTCAAAGAGCATATGACTATTACATACCCATTGGAAATACATTGATCCATTCTTAGAAATGTTTAGAGCTTGTTCTCAATAAGATTTAAGGCTTACCAAAGAGGAAAGAGTTGTTGAACCTTCAAATGGTAAAAAACTTATTTTTCTTGAAATAGTCAATTGGCTTGAGCTGATAGTTGACTTATTCAACCTTGTCAAGAATAGGTAGCCGATTGATAGTCTTAGGTAGTCAACTATTACTTGAAAGAGAGAATCTTTTCTCTTTGGTAGTTAACTATTTGATGCACTTCAATTCTCGATTATTAAGGTAGTCACATAACCCTTTTTTTTGGTAGTCAACTACTGGCCAGGGCTAGTATGACACTAGGCTTGGCTATCATAGGTAGTCAGCTACTTAGTGACACTAGTCTTAATTGTCATAGGTAGTCGACTATTGCCTTATGGGCAATCAGCTATAGGATATGACCGATCTTAAAAACTTTAAGTAAGCAACTCTAACCATCTAGTATTCAACTCCATAGGCATCCACACTTAGAATTTCCACACTTAAACTCAATTTAAAGTCTAGGAAAAGCCTAGTCATTTAACCATTGGTCTTTAAGACCTTGGTTAAACCGGGGTTAGTCAATTAAGCTCATTTTGTGTGCATTTTTGCAAATGATTACATCATGTCCTAAATGATTGAAAGATGGTAAGTTCTGAAACATGATGCTTTTAACTTCTCTCTTTCTTCTTCTTCTTGGTAGTTTTCTTCTTAGAGAGTATTCAATTCATCAATAATCACCCCACTTTGTATTTCAAATTATTAGAATTTTTCACAATAATTTTATCAATATTTTAGATTAACCGGCAAAAATCACTTGATATAGTTGCACACTTAAGATTAAACTATTAGTACTCTCAATGAGTTTGTTATCATCAAAACATATTTGATCAACACCTAAGGGGATCATAAAACTCTTGAGGAAATAATTTTAGAAGATAAAAATGCCATTAGAGGAAATCCCAAAAGCACTAGAGACTCATCTGCTTTTTCTAATCCAATTCCTATGATCAAGGAGACTACATAGATGCATTAGGTACCTCTTACCTTGTCATCAAACTAGAATTCAATTTTTTATCATACAAACCATGTTTTTGCATCACAATCTTGCATTCTCCAAATTAGTGCAACATTTTTGTCTGCATAGGGTTAAACCCCAAACAAGTAGAGTGCTAACTTATTCCTCTAGGGTTAAAGGAAAAATATTTCAAAGAAATCAATATAGGGGTTGGTGTGATAAGATGCCCTACGTTTTTTTTAAGAAAAGAGGATGCACTATAAAGCTAAACCTAGCTGTCTTTGTGGAGTAGGTCTTTCTTTCAAGAAGGTTTCAAAACCCTTTAGACAAATTCCATTAGTAAAAATAATTTCTCAACTACCTATGCGAATTGCTTCCTTCATGTTTGTCATGGATTGGTTATGGGGACTCTTTCTTATTAAATAAGTATGTTCATGAGCTGTTGAAAAATAGCCTTGTGGGTGCCAATATTAATTTTGAGTTTGTACTGTCAGGCCTTGGGTCCCCCTCGACTATTTGGGCTTTAAAGGAGTCTACTCAGAATTTAAAGCCTAATATGGTTTTTCTTATAAAAACCAAGTGTTCCCTTTTAGATTGTAAAAATAAGCTAGGTTGTTCAACTCTTGGGGCTGTTGGGGTGTTGATTCAAGAAGTCTTGCAAAGGAGTTGGTCTTGTTGTGGGACCCAAAAGTTAATATTAGTATCCTAAAAGCTAGTAACAAGTTTATTCACACAAAATTTGCTATTGATGAAAAAGGAGAATGGTTGTGTAGCTTTATTTATGGGGAGCTCTATAAGAACAAGAACAACAAAGATTTTGAACATGAAATATAGAGAAAGGGAAACCAATAAGCCAAATTGTTTAGCTTATTGAACATGAGAGTACTTAATGACTAAGGACTTGAGGAGATTGGTTTTCATGGGCCTAGGCTCACACGGAATAATGAAAAAAAAAGTTATAGGGGTGTTTTTACCAAAAATATACAATCGCTCATTTACAAAAAATAATATAGTATGAGGGCTGTGTCACACACAAAAAGGTGTTCCTTATGATTTATACTTTTGTTTTGAAAAGTTCCCAATCAGTACCTTGTATTTTGGGCCTTGTGCCACTTTGGTCCCCAAACTTTAAAACATGACAATTCAGTACCCAAACTTTCAAAATGTGCCAATCTAGTAACTGTTGTTAACCAGCCATTAAGTGGCATTTGAAAAGACACAAATGCCCTTCGAGCGTCATCTTAGGTGGTGTTTGATAAATCTAAAATCTAAAATTTGAAAAGTTAAAAAGAAATTATTTGTGTCTGAAATTTGAAAAGAAGCATAGATGCTTTTCTACTTTTAGAGGCTCTAAATAGATAAATTTATTTGTGTTGGATAAACCTTTAACATATGAAATTCCCTAACTTTACTATTCTACCCCTAGAACATACTATTTGATAAAAAATATAAAAAAAAATAATTTATTAAAATCAAAATAATATTGAAAAGTATGAATAAATTCCAAGGACTCCCACCTCCTCTTCATTCCTAACCCCATGGTCGATGAGTAAATTCCTAAACTTCACTCTCGCATCCCTCAACATTGTGACACAGTGGGTCATTAGTTGGGGTTGGTGCTTATTACGCCATCTGATCTTGGACGGAATTCGTTAGAAGCTCTGCTTGGAAGAGGGAAGTAGGTGTTGATGGACAATGTGGAGAAGTTAAAGCCTTGGTTTGTTGTTGTTCTTGAGCACGAAGAGGGGAAGCTGGTTCTCGAGCATCAACAGGTCGCGTTGGTTGCAATGGTGATTGAAGGAGGAAGCTTGTCGTCGGAGAGGAGAAAATAGATTGCCGCTGCTGAGAGTTGTAGTGGCAATCGAAAATGAAAAAGAAGAAGAAGAAGAAACTTGCCACCGGAGAGGAGAAAATAGATTGCCACTACTAGGAGTTGCATCAGCCATTGAAAATGAAAAAGTAGAGAAGGCGGAAGCCACGAGACTAGAGAAGAAGAAGAATGGTGGCAGAGAAGATGAACAGTGCTCACCTGAGGAGGAAGCTTGCCGCTGTGTCAAGTGGAGAAGATGAATGGTGCCCGAGAAATGCATATGTTTAGTTTGGATCATTTTAAGGGTATTTTGGACTTTCGGCCAGGTCTAAAACGCATCTGACCGCGTTCAACACCTAGCCTATGTCTTATTGGTTAAGATCTGAAAGTTCATTTCAGATCCAAATTCAGATGCACTTCTAAATAGTTTTGACGTTTGAAAAGTAACATTTTCAAACTTTAGACGTTTGAAAAGTATTATCAAACGCCACCTTATTTTCTTTATTAATCATCCAAATTTTGACAAAAATGAACATCCCCAAATTCTTTTCTCTTCTATTCAAGAAAGTTGGCGTCACGTCTCATTGGGCATTCTAGTGACCCCGACTTTCTTGAATAGAAGAGGTAAGGATTTGGGATTGTTCATTTTTTCAAATATCACTTAATTGAACAGTCCCAAATACCACTTAATAGGGAAGGCACTAAGTTGGTTTGTTTTGAAAGTTTAGGTAGTGAATTATCACATTTTAAAATTTGAACACCAAACTAGGATTAAGCCAAAAATATAGGGTACTAATAAGAAAATTTTTCTATTTTTTAGGGAAAATTCCACTTTAGTACCTTGAACTTTGGGAATAGTGTCAAGTTAGTACCCGAACTTTCAAATGTGTCACTGTAGTATCCAAACTTTCATGTAAAAGGACAAAATTCCCATTATCTATCATCTAATTTTCTTATGATTGGTATCTGATCTCTAATCAGTAATCACCTCCGATATCAAACTGGTTATGGATTTAGGTATTAACGCCGACGATGGAAATACAAAAATGAACAAATAATTTTTATTGGCAACCATGAAGAGAATCTCATTCATTGAAGGTAGAAATCACCGATAGCGTTGATAAAAGAATCTTGGTGCATGAGAGAAAGTGGCGATGGTGGAGGTGGTGAAGGAATGGTCACTGGTGGGATCTCAAGGGCGTCAAGCAGAGGAGGGGAATGTCGCCACTGAGGGAGAGGTCTGGCTAGGAGAAGCATTTGAAGTACAAGCCCAGCTTTCATCATTGCTTGTACTTCTCCAACAATGGCCTAACTGGTTCTAATTGTATTGTCGTTACTTTGGTGTACATTTTCTTAGATACATCATTAAATTCCTCCTCCCTTGCATACAAAGATCCCCCCGGTCACCTGGTGGCCGTGTCAACAAAAGATATATCATAGATATTTGAAATTCTCCTTTTAATTACAAAAATAGTATTCTAGAGATGAGCAGAGAAAGTAGGGAAACACCTTTTTCCTCTTCTCCATTTTACAGGTGGCTGGATGATTCCTTGCTTTATGGCTGTTTTCTTCCCCTTCACTGCAATAAAAGAAAAGAAAATCACACTTAGCAACCAACGAACATTTTAATAATACCATGACGGTTGAGCAGGAGTACAACCCACCTCTGGTCTTGGTAGAAGTCTCCATCCTCTGGCCATCCTCTGCTGTAGACAAATGTGAATGAATAAAACAAACTACAACTCAATTTAGTTTTTACAATTTTCAGTGTGTGTATTGGCGTCGGTCATTTTTAATTCGAAATAGTGGTTATAGATTCTGTTATACTAGCTAATGCTTGATGGTAGCCATCACTATACAAACTAAAACTGCAAAACTAGCAAACCGATGATGATGGAGGAACTAAAAAAATATGTGAATGCCACTTCGATGTTTCTAATGGGGTAATGTAACATGGTGTTTTTTTTTTGAATGTTTTATGGGCATGTAGTGGATCTTCTAGGTTGGAGGTGGGGAAGGAGGAGAGTGTCGTTTGGCCTGGCTTCGTTCTCTCTTCCTTCCCGTTCTGTTTAGAGGTAGGCCTACCATTTAAAGGTAGAAGACAATGAATGATATCTTCATTAGTCCAGAATCTCAAATATCTCAACAATTTAGTATTGTAGAAGACAATGAACAATGTCTTCTTTTGAAGGATAATTTTGACATTTTCAAAAGTTTTAACTTACACATATCATCACCTTTTTGAAAATTTGGATACTGCAGTAATACATTTAAAAGTTCGGATACTAACTTGACACTACCCCAAAGTTCAGGTACTAAACTGAAAATTTCCCTTTTTTTAAGGCATTCTACTTTCTACTACTCTACTATTAACTAATGCCTCCCTCGGCGACTCGACTCTGTCCTCCCGTTTAAAACTCGGCTTTAGCGCGAGCGAACGATTTATAACCCAATCTCCCTCCCTTTCTCTCTCTCTCTCTCTCTCTGCTCACCACCTATCTCTTCACCATATCACTTACAAAGCCATCTCTCTTCAAATACCCGCCAAAAAGGTGTATAAGCGGATCACAGTTTTTCAAAATTTTGAATACCTGTCTTGTTTCCTCGTTTTCTCTCCTCCCTACTCTCCTAGGGTTTCTGCGCTCCCTCCGCTCTTACCAATGGCTTCTGATCTCTCTCCCTTGCAGGTTTGTCCGCCGATTTCCGCCTATCGGAGCTCGAATTGGACTCGGAATTTTGGGCTGATGAGAATTGCCGGCGGTGGAGTTCGTGGCTCGCATCGAACGTTTCGTACGGATGGGGTTGTTCTTCGTGTGAATGGATGAGTTTCTTGCAGTGAGTTAGGGGTTTGAAGGATTTGTTTGGGGATATGGATCCGCCGAATCTCGACGCCAGTGTTCCGCCGGAAGTGAAATCGGACAGCACAACAGCTTTCGTCGGCGAAAAGAGGCTGCCCGAGAATGACGGAGGAGGTATTTCCGATGCTCGGTTGCATAAGAAGGCGAGAGGGGCTTCGGGCGGGGATATGAAGAGGGTTGCCGAGATTGTTTTGGTTTTATCGGCTTTGGGGAAGATGCGAGGTGGGAGGAGTCCAACGGCTGTGGAGAAAGATCTGATGGCGGAGGCTAGGGAGAAATTGGCGGAGATGTGCGAAGCACTGGCTCCGAAGGATATTCTTCCGAGTAATGCTGTTAGGGTTGTTATTGAGGATCTCGGGCTTAATAGGTCCAGAGATCAAAGGTTAGGGTTTCGCCCTCCAAAGATGTCTATCGCGGAGAAGTTGTCGCTTACAAAGAGAAAGGTGGTATTTGAACTTCTGCTGTTTTACATATATATACTTTGTTTTCCAATATACTATGACGTTGTATGTTCAATTTCTATTTTTCGTAGTCCGTAGTTAAAAATTACACTCGTGCCCTAATTCTAGTAGATTTTGCTTGGAGTGGGGCTCTTGATTCTAATTCCTCATTCATTTTCCTTCCCTAAGCAAGACTGAGTATAAAACTAGTCAGAATAATAGACGAAGGAAGTATAGATAATAGGATGCCACTAGTTGACTGTAAAATAATGGAACGTACTTGAAAGACTTAATTTTGATGACTGATCCTTGGGACATTAGTTGTGATGTAATTGCAGTATCTGGCCAACTAATTACGCTGGAACCTTGTTAGTTTGATTCAAAGCTTACTTTAAATGGAAAAAAGATCTTGCATTTGTTGAACGTGCTCACTGTTTGAAAAGCAAAGACCGTTAGGCATAGTTTTCTTCAATCTTATGAGGATTTGGTGTATTGTGTTATGTGTTATATACTGATAACTGATGTAGGGAGGAGGCTTAATGATTTTCTTTGATAAGTCAAGAGGTGTAATGTTACTTCGTTCAATGGTGTTTGTGAATACTTCAAAAGTGAGAAATACCTTGGAAGTTAAGAGTAGCTAGAGCCTAGAGCTTTGGTTACCATCTTGAATTGATCATTCACATGATTTCTCAGAGCAGAAAATCGTTTGGCAGATTACCTTGCAAAGATTTGGGGTTTCAAAAGAACTTCTTTTGTGGGAATCAACTAGGCAGGGGGAAAATTGTAAGGTATTATTAGAAAAACTAGGAATTGTCAGCAAAATGCTATTCTTATACCTTGTTGCCAAACTTTTGAATAGCAGGAAAATGACTGTTTTGTAATGAACAAAATATCTATTTACTTTATTATAAGAAACCTTCAAAAGTGAGAAGTTTCTTACCGGATGGGTATGTATATTTCTATCACTAGATCATTTCCTCTTATTGCTATGTTGGCACAGTGTTTGTTAGTTGATACTTCAAAAAGATGTTTCTCATCAGACAATTATGTGCATTTCTATTTTTGGATACATTTCCCGATATTGCTATGTTGAAATGGTGTTTAAAATTTTCCTTTTCTTTACAAAAAATGTTGGAATGGTGTTGGTGAACATTTCAAAAATGAGAAGTTCCTCATCAGATAGTTATGTATATTTCTATTGATTGTTTATTTTAATTGAAACGTAATGTAGATGGATGCAGTGGGTTGCGGAGCTACTGGTTCATGATTGCTAGGTGGACAGTTTGAAAAATTATTTCTGTTTTCCTAAAATTTTGCCAGTTCTGCTGCTGACTTACCCCCCTAGTGTTTTAAAAGTGCAAGGGCCGTCAGAAAATTCAAAAAAAAAATGCAAAAAATTCAAAAAATATTAAACATAATGTTAATAAAAAATATAAACTTAAATTTTAAAATAAATGTTTTAAAAAACCTATTATCTAAAATTAAAATACATTAACATAACATGTAAAGTGTATTCAAATGAAAATTTAAAAGTAAAAAAAAAACATATAAAGCATTTTCAAGCATGTAAAACCCACAATCTCTTTTTTTCCTTAATTGCATTGCTTCAAGTAGCTAATGTGATGTAAAACATATTGCATTCTTGATTCTATGAGTCGCCTTTGTACTATGCCCCTCGAGGCAAGCCCGGACAAGTCTATGTTAGGGTCTGAAATTCTTATTTCTCACATAAAAAATAAAAATTTTATAACTTTCATTGCCTTTTAAGAAGATATTTTATTGCAATGAATGAATGAACAACATTAGCCCAGTCATTAGATTAAAAAAAAAGCAAAAAGCGCAAAATTTTAAAAAGGCGCACGCTTGGGCTGAGGCGCATCAGGCAGGTGCCTTTTGAAAGGGGTTCGCCTAGGACCTGGGCGAGGCGCACACCCCAAAATGTGCCTAGGCGTGCCTTTTAAATCATTGCTCCTCTCCCCCCCTATAGTATATATAGTAGTTTGAAGGCCTTGATTGAATCAATCTGATTAGAGTGGCTAGGGCTGTTCACGGGTCGGGTTGGGTCGGTTTATTGGCATTTTTCCAACCGACCCGACCTGGTCGGTTTACCTAGAAATGAAACCGAAACCAACCCAGTACTAAGTAAAACCGGCCTGGTCGGTTTGAATCGGTTTGGGTCGGTTTTGTGAATGATTCTTTCGGTGTAAACGGTAAAGGATTCAAGTCTAAGAAAGCAAAGGCTGGATGCCTGGAAATTAAAAATGATTTGATGGATTAAAACTGATATTTTATATAACAGAAATTTTATATGTAATATGTATATTTTTGAAATAAAGCTGAAATATATATTAAAACTGAAATATATATAATATATATCTAAGTTGGTTCGGGTCGGTTCGGTTTTGGTTTTCACACATGAAAACTGAAACCAAACCGAACCATCGGTTTATGTTTTTTTGTAACTCGAAACCGACTGGTGCTGAAGAAAAACCAGCCAACTCGGGTTGGATCGGACCGGGTTGGTCGGTTTGGGTCTTGTTATGAACAGCCCTAAGAGTGGCTCAATGGCTGAAATCCTTAGAAAGCTTCTCACATATATCCACTGATGACATCATTAGAAACTGGAAGGTAGTGGCAGACTCAGATGTTAATAAGCAGTCTGTTATTCCTATCTGGACCCCTCCTGAAAGAGGATTTGTAAAGCTTAACTTTGACGGAAGTAGCATGGGAAACCTAGGAAGGTCAGGAATTGGAGGTGTATTCAGGGATGAGGAGGGTAAAATGTGTGCATTATTCTCAGGGCCAGCAGGTGAAGGAGACTCACTAAGAGTGGAAGTAATGGCAGTTATTGGAAGGGTGCAAAGGGCTAGAACCATGAATGCTAGGAAGATAATCATTGAAGGGGATTCCAAACTGGTAGTGGCTTGGCTACTGGATGAGGAAAGTAGGATGTGGAAATATAATAATGAGAAGAAAAAATTCAGATGGATTACAAAGGACATGGAACTGAGAATACAGTGGGTGAAAAGAACAGCTAATGTGATGGCTGATGCATTAGCCAAGCAAGGGGTTGGGAGAATTCAAACATTTTGGGCACAAATGTAATTGTAATTATAACTAAAGTTAAAGGGGAGAGATAAGAGAGCTTGTCTCTCTCTCACTTTCTCTTGTACACTTTCTTTTAAATTCAATGAAGTAATCAGTTATTCATAAAAAAAAATTATTTCTGGTGACTTTAGTGTAGGTCCCATGGAACTTGATCTTTGCTGATGACATATCGTTAGTTGATGAAACTAATGAAAATGAAGGATTAAATGCAAAATTAGGTTTATGGACAACTATATTAGAAACAAGAGGTTTTAAAATAAGTAAGACTAAAACAGAATATATACAATGCGAGTTTAATGATAATAGGAGTGCAAACCAGGGTACATTAGGATTGGAGACCATGAGATAGCTCAGTGTGACCTCTTCTGTTAGCTTGGTTCAATAAATAGCTCACAACTAGGGGGAGATTGAGGAGGATGCCACTTATAGAATTAGAGCAGAATGGACAAAATGGAGGGGTGCATTAGGGTCTTATGTGATAGGAAAATACCACTTTGGCTAAAAGGAAAATTCCTTGAAACAGTTGTAAGGCCATGTATGCTGTATGGAGCAAAGTGTTGGGCAATTAGGAAATAGCATGTCCACAAAGTGAGTGTTGCAGAAATGTGAATGCTTAGATGGATGAGTGGAAAACTAGAAAAGATAGGATCAGAAATGAAGTAATTTGAAGGAACCTAAGAGTAGCTCCACTAGGTCATATAATGTCAGAAAGTAGACTAAGATGGTTTTATCACATGCATAGAAAACCATCTACAGCACCTGTAAGGAGGGATCTGTTGAAAGTAGAAGGGGCTAAAAGGGCTAGGGGCATACCAAAATGGATGTGGGTTGAAGTAGTACGAAATGATTTAAGTGCCCATGGTTTAACAATGGATATGTCACTGAACAAAATGGAATGGTGAAAAAAAGATTCATGTAGCTGGCCCCATATAGTTGGGACAAGACTTAGATGATGACAATGATGATGTTTATGTTTATTTAACCATTTTAACATTTACTTTTTGGTTGTCTTTGTATACATTTATACTTGGACCATTGTATTATTTTACTGGAGATTTTTTTTTTGTCCCAGAAAAGGAAATTCTTGAATCATCAACGTAGGGATTTGCTTTTAAAAACTGTGCATGAATGATGCTTTTTCTGTGGTTTTATAGTCTTTAACTGGTAGTTGGTTGCATCATGTCTTATCAGGTCATTGCTTCACCTGATAATCCCCCTTGATTTTGTTCTGCAGATGGAAGAATCCAAGGGGTTTGCTGCACAGTCTGCAACATATTCTTCCCCATTGTTGCAAGTGGGCTTTAGTGCAACAACTGAAGGCCGCAGTTCATTATTACAGGCTGGTCATAGGTTTCCACCAGAAAAACCCACCCATACACCAGTGACTGCTGGAGCTTTTCAACCTGCTTCAGCTGCAGTTCATGTTTCTGCTCTATCTTCTACTCCCTCATTGAATCAGTTGCCTGTCAATGAAATGCCATCAACTACGGTGTCCCGGGGATTGTCTACAAGCCCATTAGAGAAAGATTCCTCTTTACCAGTGCCTCGAGTGGAAGTGGCACATTTCAGATTAGATGGAAGATCAAATGGGTCAGCTTACACATCCCAAGTTCAAGGTGCTGCCTGTTACCCTTTATTCCTTCATTTCTTTTCAAATTTCAAGTACAACACCATGGTGAAAGGACAACTGCTTTTTTGTACATACAGTCAGTATACATCTCTCGCTCTCTCTCTCTCTCTGAGGGTGCTCCTGCTAGAGGGCTTTCTTAGAGAGTAGACTATGCCAATATTTTTCTTTTCTGATCACATTATTGGATCAGGGATTGTTACTATGGATGTATACATTAGTAGACATAACCAGTTGTTATTAGTGTCAACAGTTAAATAATGATGATCCACAAGACCTTTCAAGTAGGACCTACCTATTAATGTGCAGAGTTGGTTCCAATGATCCATCTGATCATGTGACTTGTTCAGAGAATTCCACTATGGATGTTTGTACAAGAAGATATAACCAGTGATAGTTTGTATCAATGGTTAAATTATGTTGATGCACAAGGTGTTTTAAGTGGAACCTACCCATAAAATGCACAGAACTGATTCCACTGTTCCCTTATTGTCTGACTGGAGTGCTGGGCTGAGATTTTGATCTGTTTTTAGATGGGGTTGGGGGAGCGGGAAGAGAAAATCTGCTATTTTCCGGGTTCTGCAGTTTGTTCTGAAAATGTATCCTTGTGGAATTCGGAAAGCAGTGGACTTTTGCCATGTTTCCTGCTGTTTCATTGGAAAAATGGAATCGTTACTAGGGCTAGTCATTCTTGAAACCACCCGTTTTTTCCCTTTCTTTTCCATTTTCCCACTCCCCATCCAATCCAAACATGAACTTAGTTCTTAAAAAGAAACAAAGAAACCTTGAAGGGTACTTTCAGTTTCTTCATCATATCTTTCAATATTGTAAATAATTGTGTTTTTTTTATAAATAACAACCATCAATGGATTTAATTAGTAGTGTAATGAAAAAGGAAAGTCTCTTTCCTTGAGGAACAACATTTCGACTGACTTATCTTTCAAGAAAAAAAGTGGAAACAATTCTATGCAACTATATTCCACCCCCTGCTGGTTCCCAAGAACTAGTATTTTCCATCCAAGAGTGGTTCTTGTTACCCCTTCCCTTGTTGATGAACCCACAGGCACATTAACTGATTTAGGGAACCAAATGAATGAGCTGTTTGGACTAGAGGCAAAAATTTGCTTCTCCAATTTGATGCATTGAAGTCTGTTAGTGGAAAAATTTTTAGTATAATTTCTCACATAACATATTCACCTAATTAGACTAATTACTAGGCTTTTTGATATTTGGGTAAGTCCCATTTAGGACATCACGTAGATGTTCCTTTGGTTACATCTTTGCTAAAGGCAGAGAAAACCTCTTGATTTTGGTTTAGAAGTACAAATGAATAAACTAAACTAAGTAGGGACTTTCCTACAAAATTAGGAAAATTCTGGTGCATATTACCTCTTTATTTGAGAGAAAACCAACAAATGTAAATAAATAATTTTTTCCTATGCATAACAAGCAAATAAAGACCATAATTAGCCATATTTCATGAATAAGGATGTAGATGACCTTTAAATACTGTTTATGTGTATTATCATGGTGTAAGGAACCATGATCAGCTAGGTTCTCTAAACTAGGTTGTAGACGGTTTTTTTCCTCAGACAAAATAATGATTTTCAGGGTCAAAATGAAGTAAGGAACCATAATCAACCAAGTTTCAAGGACAAGGTTGTAGATGGTTGTTTCCTTGCTGTAATTTTATGGATTAAGATTGAGTAATGAACCATAATTAGCCAAGTTTCAGAGACAAGGCTATAGATGGTTATCTCCCTACATGTATTTCAGTATGAGACAAGGAAGAAAAGCAAGAAAAAAAATAAGGGAAGAAAGAAAGGGGGTGAGAGGAGTAGAAGGAATATGATCCTCCATCTCATGTGGGGAATATCTTAGTAAAGAGGTGTAGGATGAAAACAAGATTCCCTACCTTCCTCTTCTTTCATTTTTTATGTTCTTCACACCAATCTTCTTTTTCTCTCTTCTTACTTGCTACTTAGTGCTGGAAATCTTGTAGAAAAATTAGTATTAGCCAACATAATGGCATTAGGGGAAGGTAGTTAGGTAACTCCCCACCCCTCTCTTCTTAGGGTGCCAAGTGTCACCCCACTTAGAATTGTTTAAGGAGAGAAAAGAAAACTCTTTCTTCCTAGGGTGACATGCGTCACCCCATTTAAAGTGGTTAAGGAGGGAAAATAACTCCCTCTTCCTAGGGTGACATGTGTCATCCCACTTAAAGTGGGTAGAGGAGGGAAAAAAATCTTCTCTTCCTATGGTGACATGTGTCACCCCACTTAAATTGGTTAGAGGAGGGAAAAAAATCTTCTCTTCCCAAGGTGACGTGTGTCACCCCACTTAAAGTGACTAGAGGAGGGAAAATACCCTCTTGTTATGATGGGACAAGTGGCATCCCTTTTGTAAATAAATGGAACAACTCACAAGATTATTAACTAATATAAATTTAATTCTTATAGGGCCTTTTGTCCCATTAAATGGGCTCTACTGAAGGCCCATTAAATGCTTATTGCGTCATAAGGCCCAATTAACTTAGGGCCTGCTATTCAGTAAAATGGGCTGCAGGCCCCTTTCTTTCCTAAACAAATTATTTCAACCCACCCATAGGACTGGGCTTAAAAGATCAGCCTGGAAAGAAAGGCCCTTTTCTTTCTTTTTTTTTTAAAGCTTTGATTGGGAGTACCTTAATGACTTGCTCCCAGTCCAGCAAAATTAAGGACTCAACGAAGTCCATGGGCCTTTAATAAATACTGTCATCAACCCAATAGCACCTCTATGGTCATCTAATACTTAAAGATCATCCCAACTGACTGTGTAGGCAAGTTTGATCCCTTTATTGTCCTATTCTACTTAGAGCATCCCAGTCATTGTATAAGCAAGTAATTTGGCTCACAAATAGGTGATCTCCTGCAAGCAAAACCTCTGCACACACTCTGAACACATAGACATCTAACTGCACATAGGGAACATCTCCCCTTGAATCTAACATAGATGTACATGAGATATTCCTGATGCGTGGCTGGATGCCATGTGTGCAGTGTTTTTTCTTTCAGGAGATCCAGGCTCATTATCATCACCCACCAGCCTTGAAACATGTTGGTACCCAAAATATCTTTAAGGACACCTCCTATACTGGGTGAGCTTGGATGTTCTATGGAACAGCCATATCAAACTTATCCTCTCTTAAAAAGAATAAAAAAAGCTTATATATGTTGGTGTCTTAATTTGATTTGCCTGCCTTCTTTATGGATTTCTTATATAGCAACTATTAGGATGAACTATTTTAAGAAGGTAACAATTTACATTTACCTGCTTCACTGATAAACTAACTCAATTGTCGCTGCAAAAATCTGAACCTGTCAGAAACAAGATTTGGATTTCTATATTCCAAATAATTACTTTGGTGGTTAGAAGTTTAAGGGGTTTGATTTCTTTTGACGAGTAAAATGAAATGAGATTCCATTTGATGACTACTTCATTTCTGATTTATCATTTTTTTAAGGGGCTTGTGATATTATTCTTAATCAACAAGTTCTGTTCTAATGTCAAGAATATCAAATAAGAGTAACCGAATGCTTTTTTCCCACTGAAATGGTGATGTGATACATTGATGGTTAATTTGATTGATCTTGTGGTAAGTTCTGTTTCAGTTGTACCTCACGCATAATATCTCATCTTTGAAGGGGTTCTGCATTTCATCTTACAAGTTGCTGTCAATGTGATTATTTTTTTTTTGATATTCCAATTATTGCTTGGGACATGTTGAAGAAATATTATGATAAAGTATGCTATATAATTGTTTTTTAGGATGTATTTGGATCATTGTATCATCTCTATTTTGGTAAATTAGCTTCTAATAGTTTAGTTCATTCCTATTTGCAAAGAAGTTGGTATTAAATCTACCATTTTATTTCTTCTCACCCTTTTTGTTGGTTGCTTGCCACCACAGTAGCAAGGTTATTATTGGATGATGCCTATCTACTTTATAAGAGATATGGTGATTTGCAGTAATTCCATATTTATTAACAAAATCCTCTTTGATCTTGTTAGCAATGAAAAGAAGAGCTTGGATTGAATTTAAGTTTTTACTGTTTTACTCCTAGAAGTTATACAGAGGGAATAATACTGTTAGATATTAGACTCATCAGCACATCTCCTGGTACCCTTTTATGGTAGTAGTTTTCTTCATGGTAGTGGGGTTCTTTATGGGTCAGGCTATCTACTTTATAAGAGGCATGCTGTTTTGAACTAATTCTATAATTGTTAATGATATCCTCTTTAATCTTTTTAGCAATAAATAAAAAGCTGGGATGGACCTTAAGTTTATGCAGATTCACCCTTGGCAGTTATACAATGTGATTAATATGATTGTGTATTGAGTTGTGGCATGCGTATCTCTGACCATAAAAGTTTTAGCTCATACGTTTACCGTGTTCTGCCAGATAACTTTATCTGCACCTGCATTCTCTTAGATGCCATAATATATCTAATACTGTTTGTGTGCAGCAAATCATTCTGGTGATCATTTGCTAGACAAACCTGCAACGTTTTCCTTCCATCCTCATTCTGCAGCGGTAGCCAAAGTTGGTCAAGTAAACAAGGTACTGGATCATACTCCTATCAAAACTGAAGGAAGCACCACAATGGCTCTTCAAGCAGCAAAAGATCAGATTTGTAAACCTTCTGTAATTCAAACTGCACCTGGAAACCTGCCGAGTGCATACCAATCTTCAATGGGCATGAATTTTATGCAAACTCCTTCACTTTACACTAATCACAGTGACATTGCAAGGAATGTTCAGAAGTTTTTGCAACCAAGGATTCCTGAACGTCCTAACTGGATTCCACCTTCAGTAGATTACATGAATAAGACCTTATCTTGCCAAATATGCAAGGTTACAATCAATGACGTAGAAAGTTTACTTGTATGCGATGCTTGTGAGAAAGGAGTCCACTTAAGGTGTCTTCAATCCTACAATCTAAAAGGCATTCCTAAAGGTGAGTGGCACTGCCCTAGGTGTCTGATATCAAGCAATGGGAAACCTTTGCCCCCTAAATATGGTCGTGTAACAAGAAGTATCACTGCACCAAAAGTATCTTCAAGCACAACTGGAGATCAATCTTCTTTAGATAAGGTGGAAAGTTCAGATGAGAAGATTAATCACCAGAAAGTAATCATGAATGGAAATCTAGGTTTGCAGAATCCTGCCAATGTTTGTAGTACAGGCAACAACCATAATGAATTGGCTTTTGAGTTAAGGATATCAAATGAAAGAGAAATACAAGGGACTGACATTACAGTAAACAGAATAAAAAGTGAAACTTGCCAGGCTATATTATTTGAAACTGCCCCAGCAGTTCCAGCTTCTGTTCCTTGTTCTGGTACACCAAATCAAAGTTTGAATCAATCCACTCAATATAGTGAATCATCTCAATGTGACAGAGAGAGATCAATGTTGGAGCTCAAGGTGTTGCCAAAATCTGAACCTGAGCACCCTTGTCAAGAAAAACCATCTGATATAGGTTTTGACACTTGTTATGACTTGCAAGCATCAGGTGATTCAAAAGATGCTGGCAAAACTAGGCCATTGAATTGTATTGAAGTTTCTCCAAATCAGCATCCTGCTAACAATGCCATCTTCAAAGAGCCTGTGATGCCTGATTTAAAAGAGGCTTCTGAATGTAAGACAAGCTGTGATATCAGGGGAGATGCCCAAGATGTTGCTCAAGCAAGTGCTTTTGGGGCTTCAGATGTTGGAAATGGAGTTAGAGACTTCACTAAGTCTTCAATAGATGGCTTGCATAGTGTGGATTGGGTTGGTGATGTACAAGAAGTCGTAGATGAGAAGGCATTTTATCAATCTTGTCGCATTAATGGAGTTGTGTACAATCTGCTAGATCATGCACTTTTTTGTTCTAACAGTAACAATCTAAGACCTTCAAAGCTTCAGGTAAACCATCGTCAATCTTACCGTGACTCTTTTATCTTTTAAATGGGAAGAAATGGCCTCTACACCAGTGAAACTCTAGTTCCATCATCTGATGCTAGCTTTTGTTGGGCTTATAATGGCCCTATAATCTTTTTTTTGAAGGATAACAATGAAAATTTTATTAAATTAAAAAAGCAGTACATCTCAACAAATGGTTGTCAAGTTGACAAACCACATAAAGATCAGATCAAACTGAAAAAGATTCAAAGCTATATGGATTCAGCTCCAAAGTGCCCCAGAAATTCTCAATCAAATCAGATTCAAATTCCTCACTAACTCTCTCCTCCTCCCTTACCTCAAACCCCTCGCGTTCCAGCTAGGTATCCTCATCTTCCCCCCTCCCCCTTGCTTTCCCCAACCCCCAAAAGTCACTCAATGTTGTCCAGACCCTCCTCTTCTTCCCCTTCTTCGTTCCACCCCTTATTTTTTCCAGAATTTCTTCCCTTCTCTTCTTCTCTTCTCTTCTCTTTTTCTCAAAATTTTCAAAAGCTATTTTTACAAAGCCTTCCCCTCCCCAAAATATTAAACCAAGGGATTTTTCTATCTCTACCTCCCTCTCCACTAGTTTGTTAATGTTTACCTCTCCATTCTGTACTACTACTGTGGCTTCTGTTGCTTTTTGGTTCTTCTGGTTCTGGTCTGAACTCTCACTCTCTCAGTTTCTGTCCCCAGCTTTTGGTGCTGCTTCTTCTTCCTCTTTCTTCTCTTCTTCTGGACTCGGGGGACTGCCAGAGTGCCTTTTTTTTTCTGTTGTATACCCTGTTCTGAACTCCACCTCCTTCCTTCTCCCCTGGCTTTCTTTTTTCTGTATTTTTCTTCCCTTCTGCTTCTTCTATTCTTTCTCCTCCCTCCCCCTCCCGTCTATTTGAATCTTCCAACCAAAGAGTATTCAATGAGTCTGACTGACTAACCTCTTAACATCTGAGTGCAGCTTCCAAACTTCTGGTAACTGAATGCCCACATGGTCTATTCTCATTACTTTCTGTCGTCTCTGATACATTTGCTGTAGTACTTGGATTCTTGATAGTAGGAGCACTCTTCCTGCACAGTCCACCGTCCTGAAGCCCCTTGAGCTTCTGTGCCTCTTTTTGAAGAGCTTTCCTCCTTATTGTTTTCTGTTTCTGGGAGTGAAACGATCGCCTCTACTTTCGTCCTATTTGGTCGATCCTCATTTGTTTTCTGATCAACAACCCCCTTAATGGCCCTATAATTGCACTGTATTCCTTTGAAGCAGAGGCTTCGGCCCTTCTTGCTGGTCTTAGAATTGCCAGAGAGATCCAATCTGTTCCTTTGACAGTTGAAGGCGACTTGTGGGATGTGATAGGTCAGGTCAACAGGTCTGGGGCAGGCCCTTGGAAGCTAGCCCATCTCCTTAATGAAACCAGTGAGATCTCCGAGTCCCTTGGTTGTAGCTACAGATGGATCCCCAGAGAACTGAACCAAGCGGCAGACTCTTTAGCTAAATCTGGATAAGGGCCTTTTTGTATAGTGCAAATATTTTACCTATTACTTGAGTGGGATTTTGATGATTTTTGTTATAGAGCCCTGTTTTTTGTACATCCTCTCATGTAGATCTCTCTTTTCACTGAATGAAAATGTTAAAAAAAAAACTTCCATCAGTGAGAGTGCTTATATGTTTTTCACAGGAACTGCTTCCTTGTCCCTCGAGTTGCTGGGGAACAGTTTGCTATTGTGGTTCTCTGTGGATTCTGTTAAAATTTGTTAAATTGTAAACTCTTGTGTTTTATTGCAGGCCCTTTGGGAGGATACTAGAACTAGGTCAAAGTGGGCTATTGTGAATAGGTGTTATTCACCAAGTGACCTGCCAGAAGTTGTGGGTCGACCATGCATGCCTGAAGATAATGAGGTATAGTAGAAGTGATTTCTCATGTTTTCAGTTTAAACATTCAATTTGCGTCCCATCATCTGGATCTGATAAAAGGACATTGCTAATTGATGGAAAATTTGGCCCTTTCCCCACTTCCTTTTTTAATTGTCTATCCACTGTTCTGTCTTCTACATAATTTCATACATTCTCCTGGCTAAACTCATACAGGTCTATGAATCTAATCATGAAAGCACCGTAATGGCTGGTTTAATTCAAGGTCCATGTGATGTTCTTCCTTCTAACAAGTTTAAGGAAGAAATTGAAAGACGTATGCATTTAGGTGATGGGGAAAATGATGGCCTACGACCAGTTTTCATCTGCAAGTATGTTTCTCCAGTTACGGGATTGTATTTCAAATTCTCATGGTTTCTTTACATTAATATCTTTCTACAAAGACTACACAATTCTAAGGTTTTTGTTCTTTGGATACCATCATGCCACATGACTTTGTTATTCCTTGATTTTTTCTCTTTTCTTTTTGAGATAAATTATGTTTATAACTGTTTACAGAAGCCAACAGTATCTCTCTGTGCAGTAACCATACCGAAAAGATAAAAAACAAACTTCTTTCTTTATGCTTCATCTACAACAGTGTTTTAAAAGGCGTGGGAGGCGTACGCCTGGAGGCACGCTTCCAGGAGAGGCGCTCCCAAAACGCCCTGAGGTGTATGCCAGAGGCGCTGACACCTCTGAGGCGTATGCCTCTTGCGCTTTCTTCATGAGGCGTGCTAGAGGCGTACGCCTCATGCACATTTGATATAAAAAGACAGAAAATAAAAGAAAAAAGAAAAAAAAGGAAAGGAAAAGTGAGATCCCTCCCTTCCTCTTCATCCTCTTCCCCTTCCTCCTCCTAACCCCCTCTTAAGGAGGCTTACGCCTCCTTGTGTTCGGGAGGCTTATACCTCTTGCGTTCTGAACTACGCCTCATGCCTCTAGGTAGTGGAACGCTTCGCATCACGCCTCTGCGTTTTAAAACATTGATCTACAAATGCATCTAACTTGTATTAAAAAATTGCTGTCTGTTCAGAAACATATAGAAGGAAGTTTTTTCCAAACTCCTCCCTAATATCAATGAGTATAATTGTGCTTCTGCTTTCCTTTTCACTTCTGTCATAGATGTTTCTTTTTTCCTTTCTCTCAAAAAACTCTTGGATGGATTGGCTTTTGCCATTTTGTGCTAGTCTCTGTGTGTGCGCAATAGTTTTTATTTATGCAAGAATGACTTTGTTTTGTAACCTGGATACATTGTCTTTAACTTTTATTTTATTATTATCTCTGCATTTACCCTTTAGTTATATTCTGAGAGAAAAAATAACTTTGGTTTTGCAGGTGGGCTTATGATGAATTTAAAGGTGTTTTCCGGCCTGTAACTGATTAATCTTAGTCATGCCCATTCTTTGGTACCATTGTCTTTTCTAGGCTTTTCATGGCCATGTGATTCCTAAGCGCTTCCTGTAGTCAGGTACATTTTTGTTTTCTTGTGCTATTGTTGTTTGATCTGCATCATATTCAATCTTTGCATTTCATAGAGAGGGACAATATATGGTCACACTATTTTGTAGCGTGGCAAGATTTGAATTGTTAACCATTTAGGTGGTGTTCTCCCACATGAAATGCTTTTGTTTTTCTTATTTCTCTAAAATGCCACATCAGCAAAAAAATGAAAACATGTTCTTTGATATGTGTTTTTTCATAACAAAGTGTTTTTTTTAGTTTGATTTAAAAAAATAACCTTGTTTCTGAAATGAAAAAGATGCTTTCAAAACTCGGAAGTATAAGCATGTTCACTTCCATCGGGCTGAAATATCACGTACCAGAATCTCCTATACATGATTTTATGCATGCTAGTTTAAAGATTCTATGTATCTAGTGAGAAAAAGAACTCAACACTTAAATGAATTTGGAAATTAATTATAAATATAAATAAAGATAAGAATAAGAATGGTGAGCCTAATCAGAATCTCTTTGTGAATATTGTATGCTTTATGATGTATAATATCAAATCACTAGAGGACAATTAAGTATATTGGGAATGTATAAAAGCACAAATACACATGGTATGATAGGGGATTCCAATAATAAAATGTATATGGAATACATGTAAAATGCCATCCACTCTTTAGACTCTGCTCATCAACAACAAACTAACATGTTCTTAAAAGTTAAAAGCTTTTTCTACTGATATCCATGTTCCAACTCTCTCTACAACCGATCGTAGGATCTCTTTGAGAATTTAAGCACGTTTTTGTGGTTTTAGTTTTGGAAACAAAAGAACACACTATACAATTGAAAGTTAATACAACATTTGATTAGAATCTTTGTATTTTTTTGTTTTTCTTGTTTCTAGAAAACACACCACAGCAACAGAGAAACAAAAACATGTTCTTGAATATTTTCTAAAAACAGTGTGAAACCATTTTCAGTTTGATTCAGAAAACAATCTGCTCTTTGAACTAGACATGCAAGGATGGATTTTTGGTTTTAGGATCGTAAAACTAAAAACATTATACAACCTAGAATGTGTTTTGTGTGCTTTTATTTTAAGAAAATAACATTTTCCCAAACCATTTATGAGGCTTAGGTTTTTTGGTATCATAATTTAGAAAGAACACAATTCATATTGGAGAACATACCCTTTGGTTTTCATCAATCTTCACATAATACACCTAAAACTGGACTTGACCAAATCATTCATCAAGTTCAAAAATGAACATGATACATTACCGCTAGATCCTCCAGTCATCCAATCAGTTTGCCCTTACTGTTTGGGGTGTAGAGGAACTGTGTTATGGCGGTTTTTTGTTTCTTACTGTTGAAGCATGAATACAAACATATGATGTGAAACTAGTTAAATGGCAGATATTGTTTTGTATTTAATTAATGTCTCATTTAGAAGGATATTTGTTGAGTTTCCTTTCTGATACTGCCTTGCACCAGGTATTCATTTAATTGCAGAGACCGGGAAAATTGATTCTGATGAGAAGGGCCACGTGAGAAGCCATGTTTTGTACAATATGTAGCAATAGTCGAGCTTGTATTCATCTCTTTAATTGTAATTGCAATTTTAATCCTTTTTTTATCCTTTTTGGTGACTCTCATCCCTAGTTAAAATTTGGGAGAGCTGTCTCTGGGTCATTGATTCTAAAATGTTCTTTTTATCAAAACGAAGAAAAAAAAATCTCAGTTAAATGTGTAGCGTTTTTAGTGCATGATATCTGAACTATTTGGATGAGTGGATCTATATGCTAGCTGCGCCAAGTTCAGTTAGCATATAAGACTAACCTTTTATTTTACTACGCCCCTGTTTGAGAACATTTATAAGTACTTTTAACAAGTGTTTCTTTTTAAAAGTTGGGACCATACATTATGTGGTTATTAAGTGATTTTGTGTTTGGTTAAAAAAGTGGGGAAAAATATTTTTTTCTAAGTACTTTAAAAAAGTGATTTCAAGTTTATTTTTTCAGCACTTCCTGAAGTAGTAGTACTCCAAAAAAATGGATGAATCAGTCCTTAATATTTTCTTGTAATACCTAAAATACCCTTGCATGAGAGTTGTACTTCCATTTCTACCAGGTAGTAGTTCCATTGGGAAGTACATGAGCTGAGTCAACCCGTTCCTTCTCCTCCAATCTCTAGATGCCGGTTAAATCTTGAAGCAAAAGCAATCACACAGAGCCAAGCACACAGGAGGTGGGAGAGCATTACCTGATGAGAATGTGGCTTGAAAACGATCTATGATAGAGGAAGTTGGAGTCTACTGGGGTCTCACACTTCTAGCAGCTAACAACTAGAAAAGGGGAAGTAAAGGTCAGTGACCAAATACTAGTTTCGGTGGTTGGTTTACGGTGGAATCTTGAATTGTTGCAATTGCTATCGTTTGGTGGTGCTGAGAAAATAGCTGAGTGATGTTTTGGTAGGTTGTTTGATATCGTGATTAGAAAATTTAGATGGGCTTGAGATGTTCAACGCATGAGTCAGAGATTGATGAGTTGTGGTGGAGGATTGAATTGATTTTCACCTTCCGTGCGTGGAGACACGGTGAAGGCTTCTTTGACTAGTTTGAGAGAGTTTGCAAAAATAAGGGAAGCTTTGGTCGGTGCTAGAACACCAGGACGCTCAAAGAAATCCCCTAAAGAAAAAGAGAAGAGATTATTGGGGGAGAATCATTTGCATCGGAGCTTTGATTACTTGATACGAGCCATCTTTCACTTAGATTTTCCAATTAAGGGAGAAGGAACTTTCTATATTCTATTGAAAAAAAAGCCTAAGCGAAGGATCCTTCAGTGGAAGAGGATTTTCTTTTCATTTTCCTTTTGCTTGGTAAGGGATTTGTGTGGTGATAGCCATGTCATATCTGGTGCACGATCGTTTGTTCATCGGCAACATCAGTGACGTTGCTGAAATTCTGCAGAACAGGAGCATTGAAATCAC
This sequence comes from Nelumbo nucifera, assembly GCF_055504915.1. Lineage (NCBI taxonomy): Eukaryota > Viridiplantae > Streptophyta > Magnoliopsida > Proteales > Nelumbonaceae > Nelumbo > Nelumbo nucifera. Next base: position 45,575,136 of record NC_142655.1, read on the forward strand.
TCATTTTATTGCTTCTCAGCTTGGCATCCATCTCATTCTTTATAGAATGGCTCTGGTTTCTCAACTCGAAAGGTGAAGATGAATTGTGTTTTTTGATTATTATTATTATTAAGTATTTAGTATTTATTATTATTATTATTATTATTATTATTATTATTATTATTATTATTAATTGGGTCCACATGGCGATTTACGTGTGGATCCACATGGACTCTCAATTAAAATGTATAGCATAACATGTGAAAAGCATTGTACATATGTATGAGTGAAGTGGGGGCTAAAATTATCATTTGTATCAATATAAACACTTATGCGGAAAGTAGCTTACCAAACATCCCCACCCCAATAAGTGCTTAAAAATATAATAAGTGATTTGGAAAGTGGGTTACCAAATAGTCTTAAGTGGTTGTTAAAATAAGTACTTCTAAGAAGTACTTGTTCAAGTACTTTTTTTAACAACCACTTAATCATCAAACATGGCCTACGTTCCTTTAAAAATGGTAGTTTCACTTAATTTAATTGAACGATGCAATCGAAAGAAAATAACCTTAAGATCCAATGTTTTGAAATCTAGTGTAGGCCCGTTTGAGTTTTTAAGGTTCAAAGTATCAATACGTATTGGGCTGTATTGGTTGATATGCAAGGTTCAAAATATTGTTACGTATTGGTCTGTATCAATCGATATGTATCGTATCTGGGCCTTCCTGATATGCCCTTATGGGGGATGTATTGGGTCAGGCCATGGTTCAGAGGGTAGTCGGGACTTAAACTGACCCTTCTGTACTAGTTTTGAAAAAAAATAAAACATAAAAAAAGCATCGATATAGGCCAATACGCTCTACCGACGTATCAACCTATATTGATATTTTGAACCTTGCTTATATGAATCGTGTCAGGGGTTTCCCGATACACCTCTATAGGGGGTGTTTCAGGGTTCCAACTGGTTTAGAAGGTAGACGACCCCTTTGAAACAGATTTAAAAAAACCTAAAAAAAATAAAAAGAAGCTATCAATACTGTCCCATTATCGATGTATTGGGTGTATATATATTTTGAACCTTGGTTTTATCCATGAAATGAACTTACTTTTAATTTAATTTGGGTCATTTATTAAAACATTCCCTTTAGTTTTATGGATTTACTAAAACCTACCCTATAGTTTGTGTTTTATTAAAACACCCTTTTATTTTGCAACTGATTTATTTAATTGACCTTGCATTAGGTTGAAATGGAAAAATGCAGTTTTGACCTTAAGATCTGTTTGGACCAATATAATCTATAGAAAATATAAATAGAAATGTCATTTTTGCCCCTATTTAGACATGGACAACAATTATTTTCGATCAATTTTATTCTTTATTTGAAGAAGGAAGACATGTTGCAAATTAACTAATAGCCTAATATGCATTGTTCTCTCTTCTTCAATTTATTGAAATCAAACATTGGTGGTAGATTTGAAAATCAAACAATGGTTCATTTTAAAAGCTGAATATGATGCATTAGGGGTAATTTTGGAATAGAATAGAATAGGTTTGTTAGACAGTGTATGCCCTTAGTGAAGGGATGAGAGATCCATCGTATGGACGACCAAATCTTGCGGAATAAAGGGGCGAATTTCAAAATTTTTTCTCTCCCTTTCAACTCGGAATCGCATTCCCTATTTAGAAAATCATATTTTTAAGGATCAATCTTGAACCATAAACTGAACCAGATCTGAACCAAAAGGAGTAGGAGAAGATTATACCTGATACGGAGAAAAAGTATCTCCAAACAAAGGTGTTCACGCCCAAGGAAGGATCCAAAGACTGCTCCCACTGAACATGGCGCAGTGCAGGATGGAGCAGTATTATTCTCCAAGAATTCTGTCATTTGCAAGAAACGACAAGATGGCACGTGAGCACAACTTCCTATCAATTCTTTCTCAAAGAACTGATGTCAAGATCGAATCTTGACTTCTCCCACAACTGGAGATCGAACTGGATGTCTGGCAGCTGCAGGAAGGAGGCGACAAGAAAGATCTTTGCAAGGATTGCAGAAATCTTTCTTCTATGATTCATCTAAAGGCTGCTGCCCCCTCCTTCTTTTGTAAACCCAAAGGATTAGCTCCTAATCCAATTAGGAGCTGCTTATCCAAATCATATTTGGATCAGACCTCTCTTTAGGTGATAAGGATAAACCCTTATCTTATCTGTAGATTAGATCAACCTTCTCCTAATCTCATTAAGAGGTTTCTAGATTTGAATCATATTCAGATCTGGACTCTCTGAGTGGATAGAGTTAAGACCCTATCCTATCTGTTAATCCATCTCAGAATTCACCCATATTTAACTTATTAAATAAGTCTAGTTCGAAATGGGCTTTAAGCCCATTAAGCTTATGTGCTCATTTAACCTTCCTAACTGCTGCCCAGTTGGGATTCTTTGTATGGCGTGGGACCCAAGCATTGATCTGCACATGAACCACATGGGTTCGGCCCAACCTTTGCTACAAGGCCTGGCCGAATACACTGTTATGGACAGTGCACCCTCTGAAATCCATCAAATGGGCTCTATGGGCCCAACACTTACCCTAAGTGGTCCCTGGGCCAAGCCACCTTGTAACACCCAGGGACTGTGGGCAGATGCAAGATTAGCCCATCAGGTATTATCCTCAATGGCTTACACTTAACCTCTCAGTCCATAATGATCATACACTGCCCGACAAGAGAGGACCTCTCCCTCGGTTGCAAGGAATAGTGTTGCACCCTCTACTTATATGGATCCTGGGAAATAAAACCTTTTGAAAACATTTTAGAATTCAGTTGGATGACACTCGCACACACTCAGTAACTTGTAGAATTCTCCCCTATTCTTGCTGCCCCACCTAGTTCGATTTCCACCTGTGGAATTAATCAAGAAAGGTTTTTGATATTGTTTCTTGCTAGAAGAAACAATCTGAAGTCGTGCTTACCAGCCCTTGTTTGATTCTTACTGAAGAATTCAGGTTCTTGTTGAAGAACCATTTTGTTAATCCTACTTCACCACACACTGTGTCATCTTCAGTGGAGGCGGGTTTTGGTCTTCTCCTTGGGCGTGAATACCTACATTGGGAGTTATTGTTACTTCATATTAGGTATATCTCTCACTTCCCTTTTGGTTTAGATCTGATCCGGTTATTGTGTCATCTTCAGTGGAGGCAGGTTTTGGTCTTCTCCTTGGGCATGAACACCTACATTGGGAGTTACTGTTACTTCGTATCAGGTATATCTCTTACTTTCCTTTTGGTTCAGATTTGGTCCGGTTTTGTTTCAAGAACGAACCTTGAAAATGCATTTTTCTAAATTAGGGAATACAATTCACGGATGGGAGAGAAAGAAATTTTTCAAATTTCGCCCAACCTTCCTGTAGGGTTTGGCAATAGGAGTTGTGTTTTCCGTTAAGAAGTATCCATTCAACCTAGGCGTCAGATTACTTGGACTGTGAAGACAGAAAATTCTAATCAGACTGATCATAAATACCATTTGTCACTTCTTCTGGGTTCTTCCTTGGTCGTAGCACGAAGGTAACCCTAGTTGGAGGAGGCCGATGCTGTGAAGCTTCCTTTTTTACCTTCGCCTGATGCTATGAAGGCCTAGTTGTGTTCTTTGCACCTTCGTACAAGTTTTGTACATGGGTGTGTGATCCCCTTTGTCCAGGTATGTGTTGTGTTTAATTTGGTGTGTGAAGTTTGAAGTTTATAGCAATATACTTATTCTTCCTGGACTGTTTATTTGCTACAAGGAGCCCTTCAATAGTGTGTACATGTTTCAGAAGCAGTGTGTGGAGTTTTGTGCACTAATTGTGACTATTAGAAGTAGTACTGGTGTGAGGATTGGTCTTGTGCACCTGCAGTTTTGTTTTTGACTTGTAGACTTGCCTTTGAATATGGCTAATGATGATTCTACCTCATCTGGGGTTACATCAACCCGTGGTACAATAGGTATGGGGGCTGAAAGTATGATGTTCCCTAAGGGTGAAAAAAAAAACCGAACTGAAAAATCGGTTAACCGAATTGGTTGGTTTGGTTTCGGTTCGGTGTTTTTAAAAAACCAAAGGTACCGGTTCGGTTAACCAATATAAAAAATTGGTGGTTAACCAAACCGATCAATATACATATATTTCTATATATTTTATATATTTATGTATATTATGTATATTATATATTATATATTTTTATATTTTATAAATTAACCGACTAGTTTCGGTTCGGTTTCAATTATCGGTTTTCCAAAAACCGATACTACCGGTTCGGTTCAAGAAAATGCCCCATGGTTTGGCTAACCGAACCATGAGCACCCATTATGTTCCCTATGCCGATTACTCCTTTAAATGGTCTGAACTGCCTGGAGTGGGCCAAAGGTATAAAACTTTATTAACAACAAGGGGAAAAGTTGGTTACATAAATGGAAGGGTGAAAGAATCCAAGAGTGGGACTGTTGAAAATGATCGGTGGAACCACGAAAATAGTATGGTGATGTCTTGGCTTCTTGTATCCATGGAATCTAATGTGAAAAAGAATTTTATGTGGGCAAACACTACAAATGAGATATGGGAACAGGCCAAAACAACCTATTCTGAGCAAAGGCACTATGATAAGATCTACTAGTTACAAGCTGAATCCTCAACTTGTAAACATGGAAGCCATAACTTATTAGCCTGTTATTCAGCTCTTACCTCAGTTTGGAAGGAATTGGACCACTATCAAGCTATAGAATGGAAACATGTGGATGATGCTAGAGCATATAAACCCCAAATATGAATCCCTTAGAGTTCAGATTTTAGGAAGTAAAGAGTTGCCTTCAGTTCCAGAGGTGTATGCCCTTGTTCAGTCTGAGCAAAATAGGTGGAGTGTGATGGTTACATCTAAGGGGGAGCAACAGGTAGCATTAACTACAATGGGTGGAAATAGTATGGGAAAGAAAAATGATTGTAGGAAATCTGATGATAAGGATAAGTTGTTATGCACCCATTGCTGTCGTTCAAGACATACATATGACACATGTTGGGATCTCCAAGGTGGGCTGTAAAGAACCAAGAACAGAGTAAGGTACAAGGTCAGGAGAAGCCTAATACAACACACAATGCAACAAATGTGGTAACCCAAGAAACTTAGTCTATTGGGGTGCCAATTGATACTACTTGAGAGCACTTCATTGGTTCTGACCCCAAGGAAGACATTATGAACTCCTTCCGTAGTCACTTGGAATCATATGGTAGGGCCTTGTGCCAGATGGATAGATTTGCTATTGGTAACCCTTCTACTTTATTTGCGTCTACATCAGGTAATGCAACTTCTGCCTTCCATGTTTCCACAACCATTGATTCCCCTTGGATCATTGACTCGGGGGCTTCTAATCACATGACCAGTAAGCCAAATTTATTCAATTCTTATAAACTTTTGTTAGGAAGGGATAAGGTGAGACTTGCAGATGGATCATTTTCCTTCATTATAGGCCAATGATCAATATCCCTTCCTCAAGGACTTAACCTGAATAATGTTTTGCATGTCTCTCAACTTCCTATCAACTTTCTTTCTATTAGTAGTATCACAAATTTATTAAATTGCAGTGTAACTTTTTTTCTTAATTCATGTATTTTTTAGGACCTAACTTCTAGGAGGACAATTGGTAGAGGAAGTTTAGTGGATGATCTCTACACTTTCGACAACAAGACTGGTTTCTCAATGTCATCTTCAGAGTCTCATAGTCGGTCAAGTAAGGGTCAAATTGTTTTGTGGCATAATCAATTAGGTCATGTGTCTTTTGAAATAATAAAGCCATTGTTTCCTTTTTTATTTAAGTCCTGTTCAATGTCAGATTTCCATTGTCAAACATGTCAGCTGACCAAGCAATGTAGAACAATATTTTCTTCAAGTAATAAAAGATCAAATTTTCCTTTTAATATTATGTATTCTGATGTGTGGGAGCCTACTACCATAACTTCGAAAGGCGGGTATAAGCACTTTATTACATTGATTGATGACTTCTCCCGCTATACATGGGTTTTTCCCATGCGTAGCAGAGACGAAGTCCCAAAGATCATAAGAGATTTCCAAAGGATGGTGTTTACACAATTCCATGTTAAAGTTTAGATTTTTCAATCTAATAATGCAAAAGAATAATTCCATACTGAGCTAAATAAGTTCTTTACTTCCCATGGATCCATTCATAGAAGCTCATGTGCAAGAACACCACAACAAAATGGTGTTGTAGAAAGAAAAAACAGACACCTCCTTGAGGTGGCCTGAGGGATGATGTTACATATGAATGTTCCCAAACAATTTTGGGTTGATGTTGTACTTGCTGTTGCTTATGTTATAAGCCACATGCACTCTAGAGTGTTAAACTAGAAGGCCCTCATCAATTATTGTTTCCTCAGTCTTCATTATTTTTCATTCCCATAAGGGTGTTTGGTTGTCATGCTTTTGTCCATTACTTGTCATTGTTTCATGGTAAGTTGAATCCTTGGTCTATTCCATGTGTCTTTCTGGGGTATCCCTCATTGTAAAAAGGTTATAGGTGCTTTGATGCCGTTAGCCATAAGTTCTTTGTCTCCATGGATGTCTCCTTTTTTGAGTTTGAACCATTCTTCCCTGCTCATCCTTAGGGGGAGAGTAATGTGGAAGAGGAGAAGCAGGCCTAGGTTCGTCAAGTCTCCCTTCTATTCTGGATCTCGCTTCTTTTCGTGTCTTCCAATGCCAACGCCGCAGGATCAGCAATGTGACAAAGATGTGGAGCCACCAAACACTGAGCAACCAACACTATCTAATTCCCAAGAGGTAAGTCCAACACCTATTGATCCCATAGCCCCCGTTTTGGTTGTGGATGACCTTGACATTCCCATTGCTCATAGAAAGGGGGTCAGGTCATGCACTACCAAACCCCCCATTACCGAACATGTGTCCTATGACCACATTTCCCCCCTCTAACCGTGCCTTCCTATTTGTAGTTGATAGTATTTCCATACCTAGAAATGTGACAGAGATTTTAAAATACCCTGAATGGACAAATGCTATGAAGGAGGAGATCAATGCCCTCCATAAGAATCAAACATGAGAGTTGGTGGATCTTTCAACAAGGAAAGATGCAGTGGGGTGTAAGTGGGTGTTTACGATGAAACATAAGGCAGATTGGACAGTTGAAAGGTACAAAGCAAGGCTGGTAGCTAAAGGGTACATCCAAGTTTATAGTGTTGACTATGATGGGACATTTTTTCTAGTAGCTAAGATGAATTCAATATGAGTTCTTTTATCATTGGATGCAAACCTTGACTGGAAATTGCATCAACTGGATATAAAGAATTCCTTTTTAAATGGCAATCTAGAGGAGGAGGTGTACATGGTTCACCCCCTGGTTTTTATGCCAAAGGAAGTGAAAGTAAGGTGTGCAAACTAAGAAAATCTATCTATGGTCTAAAACAATCTCCTCGAGCATGGTTCAGTAAATTTCCTATGGCGGTTCAACAAGTGGGGTTAAAGAAATGTCAGTCTGATCACACTTTCTTTGTGAAGAGACATCAAGAACAAGTTGCTGTGTTGATAGTATACATAAATGATATCATTATTACATGAAACTAGACTACAAAAATACAAAAGTTGAAGGAATTCCTAGCCTCTCAATTTGAAGTGAAAGATCTGGGCCCTCTAAAGCAATTTCTTGGAATTGAGGTTACCCTCTCAAAAAGGGGCATCTTCATCTCTCAGAGGAAGTATATCCTAGATCTGTTATAAGATACAAGCAATTTAGGTGCAAAACCAACCAATACTCCTATGGATGTTGACTAGAAACTGGGAAATTGTGGTGGTAAACCACTAAAAGATGTGAAACGGATTCAAAGATTAGTGAAAATGTTGCTTTATTTGTCCATGACATGCCCTGGCATTGTTTACTCAGTTTGGGTCCTAAGCCAATTCATGCATTCCCCTAAGAGACCACACATGGAGGCAACAAAGAGGATTCTTAGGTATTTGAAGAAGTATCTAGGAACATGTTTATTATTCAACAAACATAATCATCTGAAGGTGGAAGTCTACACAGATGCTGACTGGGCAGGTGTTGTGGATGATAGAAAATCCACAAGTGGGTATTATACCTTTGTAGGAGGAAATCTAGTGACATGGAGAAGTAAGAAGCAAAATATAGTGGCAAGGTCAAGTGTTGAAGTAGAGTATAGAACTATGGCACATGGGGTGGCTGAAGTTCTTTGGCTAAAGAACCTTTTAGGAGAACTTGAGGTTATTGTCCACAATCCTATGTCTCTCTACTGTGACAATAAGGTAGCCATTAACATTGCTAGTAAACTAGTCCTACATGATAGGACCAAGAACATTGAGGTGGACAAGCACTTCATAAGAGAAAAGTTAGAAAAGGGAGAAATTTGCACCCCTTTTGTCAAATCCAAGGAGCAACTTACTGATGTTCTCACAAAAGGAGTTCCAAACCTGCGATACAATGAGTTTTGTGACAAGTTAGGCATGATAGATATATTCAACCCAACTTGAGGGGGAGTGTTGTTAGTTTTAAGTTTTCTATTTCTACTATTAGAATGTTGTCAGTATAGGCTGCTATCAACATGTTGTTTTCTTTATGTTTAGGGTGCGCCGCTAGGGACCTACTTGTAATTTCTTTATTCTTTATGTTTGTTATAACACATTAAGATAAAATAGATGTTCTGCGCCGCCAACATTATTCTTTTTTACTCACATATTTTTTCCTTCTTCTTCTCTTCTCCTTTCTTCTCTCCTCTCTCTTCCTCTTTTCTTGTAAGATTACAGATGGCTTAGTTTTAATGTCATTCGCTTGAGATCTAGGGGAGACTGTACCTCATATGCAATCGAGATAGCAAATCAACTAATAAGAATTTTCTTGCTAAATATCACATTAATATGACCATATTCTAGACAATTTATGGTGTGAAACCTTTTAGACTTTGGGTTTACCTAACAATTAAGAGAAGAGATATCAATTATATACAAAGCTTAATTACAAACAATATAAAATCCTTGTAAAATAATGGAAAAAATATTTGATTTGTACCACAAAATAATTGTCCCATGTCTCCAATGATGGTATGACTATCTATTTTTCTCCATCATAGCCAAATCCCTTCTACTCGAATCTCATTTTTAAAAACTTCTTATTTCAGTCCAAATTAACTTGACCACCTGGTGCATTATCATATGTAATGTGTTTACCTGACACAAGCCATTCACTATTACTGAAGTCATGCATCTTATCTTTTCATTTGGAGTCACTAGTCTAATTAAACTCTAATTAGTTAGAAGCATAATTTTTTCATTGTTTGTTTCACGTAGGAGTCTAGGTTGTTAGAATCCAATTCGGTGTCTAGGTTGTTGGAGTCCTATATTTTTATGCTTCTCCTGCTATTTAAACTATGGATTTTGGAAATAGAAGTATGGAATTATTGTTCTCACAACTTGTCTTCGAACAAGGACGAGGTCTGGTTATCCCTCTCAAGAATAACCCATCTTCTCAGTTTCAATCTTATCTTTCTTCTATTCCCCATCCACAATAGGTTACTCCAAGAAGAAGGGCTGGCAAGCCCGTCTGCAGTCGGCTGAATTCTATCAGGGCTGTGACAATCTGGTATCAGAGCCAAATATGGAAGAATCAAGATTAACCAGTTAAAGGAGTACCGTGGAGTCCCTAGCCTCGGGACAAGAACAATTGAGGAAGGAGATGTATGAGATGCTTGCCAACATAAACCAACTCCTAGAACAACTAATTCTCAACCCAAGTCGAGAACCTGGGGAGAGTTCTAACAATCGAGTTACATTGGGGAAGGGCAGCAGACACGGGGGGTTTATGCCATCCTCTACAGACACCGCCTTTGCCCCTCGATTGGCTAAGTTGGATTTCCCAAGGTACAATGGGAATGAGGATCTAACGTGTTGGATCTATCAAGTTGAGTAGTTCTTCACGTTGCAAGGAACCAAAGAGCATGAGGAAGTTCAACTTGCTGCCTACCATCTAGAAGGAGACGTCCAATTGTGGTATCAACTACTGAAGCAAGAGGAAGAGGAACTGACGTGGGGCCTGCTAAAGGAAGGATTACTTGCAAGGTATGGTCCAACTTACTTTGATGATTTCTCTGGTGATCTCACTAAGTTGAGACATGTTGAATTTGTACGGGAGTACCAAACCCAATTTGAGAAGCTTCTTAGTGGAGTGGAGAAACAAACACCTTCTAAACAAGTTAGTTGCTTCACGAGTGGGTTAAAGGACTCACTGAGGGTGGACGTCCAGGCCTTAAGGCCCAACACTCTTTCATTTGCAGTTGGGTTGGCTCATTTGTTTGAAGCCTGCAACCAAAATAAGAAACGTCCACAGACAAACGAAACTCGGAACATGGGTCCCATGTATAACTCATCCCCATCTCTTGGCACTACTAATGTCACTAAGCCCACAACCACTACTATCAAAAGGATGATCCCAACAAAACTTCAGGACAGGAAAAACAAAGGTTTATGTTTTAATTGTGATGAAAGGTATGCCCTAGGTCATCAATGTAAAAGACTTTTCTTGATAGAAGGGGTATGGCCAAGTGCTGACAAAGAAGAGAGAGAAGGGGAAACAGAGGAACAGCTCAATGAAGAGGAAGTTGAAACACTAGAAATCTCACTCCATGCCATATCTGGAATGCAAGCTCTTCACACTATGCGCATTAGGAGAGCTTGGTTCAGTTAACGGTAACAATTCTGGTAGATTCTGGAAGTACACACAACTTCCTTAGTGAAAGAGCAGCATTGAAGGCTGGTATGCAGATTGACAGAGAAGGAGGGATGAGGGTGATGATTGCAAGCGGAGAAAAACTAAGCAGTAGCGGTAAGGTGACAGGGGTACTGATGAAACTACAAGGAATTCCCGTTATAGAAGATTTTATTTGTTGCCATTGGAGGGTGTGGATGCAGTACTTGAAACTCAATGGTTACAAACCATAGGACCAATTACATGGATTTCAAGGAGCTCCAAATGTCTTTTTAGTTGCATGGGCAGGAAGGAATTCCTGTTGAAGACAAATTAGTGAGTGAGAAGGAGTTTAAGAAGTCAACTAAAAGAACGGGATAGGGAGTACTGTTGCAACTCTACTCTATCACCACTGTGCACCTCACTCACCAATCCAACTAATGGATCTTCACAACAGCCCCAACTATAACAACTTTTATAGAAATTTCATGATCTTTTCGAGGAACCAAAGGGGTTACCATGGAGTGGAGCAGTTAACGTGAGACCTTACCGCTACCCGCATCTTGAAAAGGCAGAGATAGAAAAGCAGATTGTAGAAATGTTGCAATATGGAATAATCAGGCCTAGTACCAGCCCATACTCCTGTCCAAGTTTTGCTATTTAAGAAGCATGATGGTTCATGGCGGTTATGCATGGATTATCGGGCTTTAAACCAAACCACTGTGAAGAACAGGTTTCCCATCCCCATCATTGACGAGCTGCTGGACGAACTTCATTGGGCCTCTTATTTCTCTAAATTGGATTTGAGATCAGGGTATCATCAAGTACATGTACATCCCATCCGAGCGATGTAAGTAAAACTGCTTTCCGTACACACCATGGGCACTATGAGTTTCTGGTAATGCCTTTTGGCCTCACCAATGCACCTTCCACATTTCAAGCTCTCATGAACAAAGTATTCTCTCCACATTTGTGCAAATTTATTCTCATATTTTTTGATGATATACTTGTCTATAGTCGAAGTTAGGAGGAACATTTACAACATCTTTAAGACACAATTAATATTTTAAGAAAACACCAACTTAAGGTTAAGTTAGAAAAGTGCAGCTTTGGGAAGCAAGAAGTCAAATATTTGGGTCATGTTATTTCTACTAAGGGGGTTTCGGTAGACCCCAAGAAAATATCTGCCATTGTGGAATGGCCTCGACCCACCACCCCAAAGGGCCTACGTGGTTTCTTGGGGATTACTGGGTATTATCGTAAGTTTATAGAAGGATACAGGAAAATAGCTGCTCCCCTTACTACCATGTTAAAAAAAGATTCTTTTAATTGGGATGAAAACTCAAGAGCTGCCTTTGAATTACTCAAAAAAGTTTAACCCAAGACCCGGTACTTGCATTACCTGACTTCACAAAACTATTTATTATTGAGTGTGATGCATCTGGTAATGGAGTGGGTGGTATTCTAATGCAAGAGCAAAGACCCATTGCATTCTTTAGTCATGCTTTGCAAGGAAGGAACTTGTCACTCTCCACTTATGAGAAAGAGATACTGGCCTTAGTTTTGGTAGTACAAAAATGGCACCCCTATTTATTGGGTCATCAATTCATTGCTAGAAATGATCATCGTAGCCTCAAACACTTACGGGAGCAACGAATAACAACTATGCCACAACAGCGATGGCTAACTAAGCTTGTTGGATACGACTTCAGCATAGAATACAAAAATGGTAAAGAGAATGTAGTTGTGGATGCCCTATCTAAGTGTAATGAGGGAAATGGTAGCACCAATCAACAACTCATGGCTATTTCAGCACCAATACCAGAATGGTTGAACTCCATTAGAGAAGAAGTCCAGCAACTTCCCCCTGTACAACAATTGGTACAACTATGTGAGCAAGATGAGGTAATTGGTCCTTTTAAATATAGAAATGGGATTGTTTATTATAAGGATAGAATATATTTATGCTGTGTAAGACCATCATCAAATAGCTCCATAATATGGGACACGAAGGCATGCAGAAAACTTTACAACATATTAAAGATGTCTTCTATTGGCGAGGCCTCAAAAGACATGTCTGAGAGTTCATTCGAGCTTGTGATGTCTGTCAAATCAATAAAACTATTCAAATGTCACCAGCAGGTCTCCTCCAACATCTCTCCATCCCGAACTAGGTATGGGAAGACTTATCCATGGATTTTGTGGATGGATTACCTGTTTCTCAAGGGAAGACAACCATCTTTGTAGTTGTTGATCGTTTGACAAAGTTTGCACATTTCATTGGAATTTCACACCCATACACTGCTGTCAAGGTTGCCTAGATATTTTTTGAGAATGTTTATAAGTTGCATGGCCTCCCCAAAACGATTGTTTGTGACCGGGATAAGACCTTCCTTAGCCTATTTTGGCAAGAACTATTCAATTTGCAGGGGACCAACTTCAACTATAGTTCAGCCTATCACCCCCAATCTGATGGCCAGACCAAAGCCGTTAACCGCACACTTGAGATGTATTTGAGTTGTTTTACGGGTGATCATCCTAAGGAATAGATGAAATGGTTGCCATGGAGTGAATACTGTTACAACACTAGTTGAAACTCATCCATTAAGATGACACCATTTGATGTAGTTTATGGAAGAACTCCCCCTAATCTTTTTTCAAACATATTGGGCATGTCTCGAGTTGATGCTGTGGACCGGTTCCTACAATCAAGGGTTCTTCTCTTAAAGACTTTCAAGCACCATCTTCAACAAGCTCAAGTAAGGATCAAGCAAAATGCAGATCTCCATCGGATTGATGAGGAATTCCAAGTTGGAGAATGGGTTTATCTTAAACTCCAACCATATCGACAAACGTCGGTGGCATCAAGGAGAGATGCCAAACTTGCCCTCAATACTATGGATTCTGGAAATAAAGGTATGGAATTATTATTCTCACAACTTGTCTTCGAACAAGGACGAGGTCTGGTTATCCCTCTCAATAATAACCCGTCTTCTCAGTTTCGGTCCTATCTATCTTCTGTTCCCCATCCACAATAGGTCGCTCCAAGAAGAAGGACTGGCAAGCTCGTCTGTAGTCGGCTGAATTCTATCAGGGCTGTGGCATTACCATACTAGTAGACATCTATAATAATACCATTCATCTACAAACTAAAAGAACAAAAATAATGACTTACACAAATGGAAAGGTAAAAACCAATAAAATATGTCCACATATAACACAACAAGTGTTACTATATTTGTTCAATACTTCATTTATCGTTAATTTCCAAGTCCAATTTTATTGAGTTTTGAAATGTGAAGAATGGAATCAAAGATTCTAGTAGTTGTTGATAAACTAGAAAAATATCCTAATGTTGGAGATTAAGGGGGTTTCTTTTATATTCTTCCTACTAAACCTATGGATGTTTTTATGCAGATGTGGGTGTTAGGGGTCTTGGGAAGGAGGTATTGCATTCCCTATAAACTAGTTGTGGAAGTCTAGGCAAAAACTTAGAGGGGTTCGGGAAATTTGTGGAAGTGTGCTCCATAAATATGAAAAAGAATCAAGATTCATGTTTTGATGTAGATTGCTAGAGGAGAATTCAGGTGTCACAATATTAGGGTAAATAAGCTAGTTCAAGGTTTGACAACCATGATGCAAATAAATAAATAAAGAAAATAAAGATGATTCATGAAATTTTAGAAAATAAAGAAAGGAAGAAAGAAACATCTACGGTTAGTAACCTTGTGGAAAAAATGGGAAAAAAATAAAGTTGTTTAATTTGGAGCCTCTTTTTATCTTCCTTGTGCCATTCCCTCAATCCAATTTTTAAGGTAAAGGTTGTATATAGTTTAATGAAGAACCTTTTTTATGTTTTCCTTTTAAAGAACATATGATTAATTGGTTGTGATTTTTGGGTCGATTTATCACTAGACCAATTGAGTTCTATCTTTTTTGACCTAGTAGCTTCTTTGATCCTCAACAAGAAGTATATTTCAAGGCTTTATAATGAACAGGTTAAGGGCATGAAAATGCTTTATAAATGATCTAGGCTTTAATTGATTTAAACTTGAACCCAATTTAGTATGAGATCTGGAGGTGCATTTTATAATAGAAAAATTTCATATCTAAAGTAGAACATAATCACTTACAACTACCTATTATTCCTCTTGAACCTTCAAATTTATCAATCTTAAACCCAAACCTCAAAGATTGTATTGCACACTGAGACAGCTTTACTTCATCCATTTAGAAGAGTCCATTTGATGCAGGACGGCAGGGATGAAATTGTATAAATCAATATTGTCGTATGTTGAATGTAGAAGCAATCAATTTTTTACAAAAATCTCTAGATTCTGGTTTGTTTAGAGAAGAGATTGGTGAGTTTATGGAGAAAATTGAAGTTTAATTTGAAGATGAATAAAGTGGAGAATAGGATTTTTGTTGTTGAGACAACTAGGATTCAATGCAATGATAATGGTTATGGTAAGTGGTGCAAATGAGGAAAAATTTAACATAAATTAAAAAATAGACAAAAAATTTAAAAAGATCTTAAAATTTTATTTTATATGAATTTTGATGTATACAATTGTTTATATGCAATAATAAAATGAAATAATATAATTATATATCTTATATAATTATTGTATATAATATACGGCCCCCAAGCCTGCGTGGTCCTGTACCGTGCTACGGGCTAAAGTCATAGGCCAGGTCGGGCCACAAACCGGGTTAAGCCATGTTTTATAAAAATTTTGAAAAAAATAATGAAAAATTTAACATAAATTAAAAAATATCTTATATAAATTTTTATGTATACAATTGTTTATATATGCAATAATAAAATTAAAAATAAAATTATATATATTAATATATTATATAATTACTGTATATAATATATGGTCTGAGCCTGCACGGGCCCATGTCGTGCTGCAGGCCAAGCAGGTCTGTGGGCCAAGTCTTAGGCCAGGCCGGGCAACGAACTAGGCTAAGCCATATTTTTTAAAAATTTTGAAAAAAATAATACAAAGTTTAAGATAAATTAAAAAATAGACAAAATTTAAAAAAGATCTTAAAATTTTATTTTATATGAATTTTGATGTATACAATTGTTGATACATGCAATAATGAAATGAAATAATATAATAAAATTGAAAATAAAATAATATATATTATTATATTATATAATTATTGTATATAATATATGGCCTGAGCCTGTGCAAGCCCATTCCATGCTGCGGACTGGGTTGATCCGTGGGCCAAGTCATAGGCTAGGTTGGGCCATGAATCGGGCTAAGCCATGCTTGTTAAAAAATAGACAAAAATTAAAAAAGATCTTAAAATTTTGTTTTATATGAATTTTGATGTATACAATTGTTTATATATGAAATAATATAATAAAATTGAAAATAAAATTTTATATATTAGTATATTATATAATTATTATATAATATACAGCCCAAGCTCATGTGGGCCCATGTCATGCCGTAGGCCAAGCTAGTCCACGGGCCATTTCTTAGGCCAAGTCGGGCTACAAATCGTGCTAAGCCACGATTTTAAAAGTTTTGAAAAAAATAATGAAAAAATTAACATAAATTAAAAAATAGACAAAAAATTAAAACGGATCTTAAAATTTAATTTTATATGTACTTTGCTGTATACAATTGTTTATATATGTCATAATAAAATGAAATAATATAATAAAATTTAAAATCAAATTGTATATATTAATATATTATATAATTATTGTATATAATATATGGCCCAAGCCTGCATGGACCCATGTCGTGATGTGGGCCAAGCCTTAGGACAGACCGGGCCATGAATTGGGCTAAGCCATATTTTTTAAAATTTTTGAAAAAAATAATGAAAAGTTTAACATAAATTAAAAAATAGACAAAAAAGTTAAAAAGATCTTAAAATTTTATTTTATATGAATTTTGATGTAGACAATTGCTTATATATGCAATAATAAAATTGAAAATAAAACTATATATATATATTAATATATTATATAATTATTGTATATAATTTACGACCTAAGCCAGTGTGGGCCAGGTTGGTCCGTGGGCCAAGTCTTTGGTCAAGCTAGGCCACGAACTAGGCTAAAGCATGTTTTTTTTTTAAATTTGAAAAAATTAATGAAAATTTTAACATAAATTAAAAAATAGACCAAAAAAATTAAAAAAGATCTTAAAATTTTATTTTAATTCAAATTTGATGTATATAATTGTTTATATATGTAATAATAAAATGAAATAATATAAAAAATTTGAAAATAGAATTATATATTAATATATTATATAATTATTGTCAGGCCACAAATTGGGCTAACCCATGTTTTTTAAAAATTTTGAAAAAAATAATGAGATAGCCTTTACCAATTTTGTATTAATAATGGATTAAGTTTTATTTATTTGTTTACTTATTTTACTAAATTATTTAATTAGTTAATAATTTAATAATCTAACAAATTATTATTTCTAGCAAAGTAAGACCTAGAATCGTATATATTTATATATATTTACTCTCACACTTGATTGTCTATTCATCTCATTTATTTTACTAAATTTATTTATTTATTAAATTAAATTAATTATTATTTAAATATTTACAGTTATTCCACTATATAAAACAAAAATACACCGACAAAAGTCATCTCTCCCTCTTTCACTCTATTGCTTGATGGCCTAGATTATTTATTTATTTATTGTTTTGCTTTATTAAATTAAATATATTATTATCCCATAAAATTTTATTTCTTTTAAATAGATATTTTCCCAATAAACTTTTAATTAAAAAAATTTACCTGTCGCAAATTTTTTTCTATAAAATAATTTACCTTTGGCAAGGCGCTTCCCATCATGTTTTGCCCTTGCGTAGTAGGGGCCCCTCACTAGTAGTTGGTTTTTTTACAAGATAATTATATGTAGAGCAAAGCTAGAACTCTTCGAAATGGGGAATCAACCATTCATGAGCTAAGCATCATTTTTGACCAACTAGTTACTATGAGATTTTAGTACAAGGCACAACTCATGGATGATATTGGATGAAATTTCCAATGTTGGTTGTGTTATTCATATAAAAGCAATTTGAAATTTGTAATATATTTTAAACAAAGCTTATATAAATTACACATGAGATGTAATTTTTATCTTTCATAATATCATATCTTTTAATAGGAAATTGTGTAAAATTGGATAAATAGCAAGACTCTTTTACTTAAAATGTTTATTTTAAAAATGTATTAATCTATAACCATGATGTTTATAAGTGCTTAAAATGGCATACATTTTAGGATTTTTAGTGGCACCCTTGAACTATCACTATTTGCATAAGTGGGTGTGTATGTGGGGCCCAATAATTGGTAAATATACATCTGAATGCATCCCACACATGACATTTCATACATACATTTCCATTTAAATGCTTAACACTTGTAAATTGTGTTATAAGTAGTTATTTAAGAGTTATTCAGTCCTTTTAGATTTTGAAAAGATCTATTAGAAAATTATAATCAAACAATCTTTGGTCTTTAAAGGTTTATCCATGAAAGCTCATTAGGCTTTTTGAGGTCTTGTACTCTTGGAAGATCTTCCTAAAAAACTTGCCAAACAGCTCCTGAAGTAATGCATCACACAAGAATAAGACTATAAATAGTAGAGGTAGTCGAATATAAACAACCATTTTTTCTAGAGGGCTATTTACTTAGACGCTCCTGTAGTTTTTACATATTTACTAAAACCTATCTTATAATTTCTGTATTATTAAAACACCTCTATATTTTGCAAATGCTCACAAGAGAGATCCCTTGCCATATCAAAGGTCTTAATAGGAACAAGAACAATGATATGTTTGTGTTTGGACTTTGCATATAGATGAAAGATGAATTATTACTTCCAATCATGCTATTTCTTTGGAACTTGAAGCCATGAATACAAGAACATATCACAGCTGAGGGACAAAATTTAATTCAAAAGAAAAAAAAAAGCAAGTAGACATTGAGGCAAAGAGAGACATTCCACCAAGATTGGGTTTTCGATTTAAATTCAATCATTTTGAAATATTTTAGTAAGAACATTCCAAATGAAACATGGAAGCTTCTGTTTGGTATAAAAATCAACAAAAGAAATTATGAATGTTTATAATATGGGACCGACTTTACAGTCGTAGTGTGTATATTTAATAACAATTTAAAATAAGTTTCAACCAATCTCCATAATTACACACATGTAATAAAATTTTCAAAAACTTTCATAAAGCTATATTTTCGTAAAATAATGCTTTGGAAATTAAAATATATAATATTGTACTTTTGGAAATTTTTTGAAAGTTTATTCAAATGTATTAAATAATTATTGAAAATTATTGGAATATTTTGGAAATTTTTGGAAAATTTATTACATTTGATAGATTTTGGTAAACTATTGAAAAATTATGTAATTTTCATTGTAAATTATTGAACATTATTAAAGATAAATGGGAATGGGAAAGGGAAAACTGTAATTTAAACCAATAATTACACAAATTATTATGATAAATTAGTATAATATTGGAAAAAGGAAAATATTTATTAGTTTATATTAGAAAGTATAAGATAAATTTAGTGTAATTCTATAAGTAAACCATTTAAAAAGAAAATAAAATTATTTAATAACAGTTTAAAAACAAATTTGAATAAATTTTCAAAACTACACAATTGTAATAAGTTTTCCAATATTTTCATAAAATTACAAATTTGAAAATTAAAGACAATTTAGTATACTTTTAGAAATTTAGAATGTGGATAATGCTTAGTATATCATTTTGATCATTTTTGTCATCAAATTGAATATTGGGTTCACGGTGGGAGTGGGTGCCTTGCCTTGAACCTACCCGACACTAGGGACGAGGCATGGAAAATTTGAGGAATTCCCATCCTTGATGAGGATGGGTGCCTTTCCCTTAAGTCACCCAACACTGAGGATGAGGCGGGGAAATTTGAAGATTCCTAGTTCCTTAATGGGGAGTGGGGGCCTTGCTCTGAACCCACTTGACATTGGGGATAGGGTCATGATAGGGTAGAGTGTCTTGACTATGGGGTAGGGACAAGGATGGGGTACCTCACCCCGAACCCACCATGTTGCCATTCCTATATAAATGCTAATTATTAGTGACATTAATAAAAAGGTTAGCTTTTGTAATTATTTTTATTTATTTAAAGTCAATCAAAATTTCATTTAAAAATATTGAAAATAACAATTAATAAAATTACAAGAAATGATTAAAAAATTAAATTTATTAAAAGAATATTTGTACATATTAAATTAACAATAATTATTTTTTGTAATCAACATTAAATGAAAAATACAATTATTAAAATTTTAATTTCATAGTTAAAATTAAAATTGGTGTAGTGCCATGTGACCTAATTTATACAAAATGATGAAGCTAGTGACCTTATAATTTCATAGTTAAACAAAAAACACTATGTAATCTATTCCAATCAAACTATATAATAATCATGTTGAAGGGATGGGAGATCCATCATATGGATGACCGAACATGTAGTGTGGCTAGGCGAAATTTCAAAAATTTCTTTCTCCCATCCGGGAACCGCATTCTCTAATTTAGAAAAACTACATTTTTCAAGGTTTGTTCTTGAAACAAACCGGACCAAATCTGAAACCAAAACAAGGAGAGGGATATACTTGATACAGAATATTAATAACTCCCAACGTAAGTGTTCATGCCCAAAGAGGTCACCAAAACCCGCCTCCATTGAAGATGACACAACTTATGGTGAGGCAAGATCAATAAGGAGGTTCTTCAACAAGAACCCTAATTCTTCAACAAGAATCACGCAAGGGATTTTGAGCACGACTTCAGATTGTTTCTTCTAGCAAGAAACAATATCAAGAACTATTCTTGATCAGATCCAAAAGTGGAGATCGAACTGGGTAGAGGCGGCAAGAGCTGATGGAGAAAACTACAAAAGAAGAATTCACTTACTGAGGAATTCGCCCCCTTATTTATAACATTCTCCGGATCAGTTTCCTAATCCAATTAGGAAAGAGTTTCTTGATCCAAATCTGATATATGGATTTGGACTCTTAAGTAGATAAGACTTATCTTATCCTATTGTTGATCCTAATCAAATTATAAACCAGATTCGCCCCATTTAATTAAAACACTTAAGCCCAGTTCGAAATGGTTTTTAGGCCCATAAAGTCCTATGGCTCACTTTCCCTTTTAAATGCGGGCTTGTTTGTCTCTCTCTGTATGGCGTGGGACCCTAGCATTAATCTCCACAAAATCCATATCGGTTCAGCCTAGATTCTGTTAGAAGGCTTGGTCGAATTCACTGTTGAAGATAGTGAACCCCTGAGCCCATCAGTATGGGCTCTTACCAGGCCCAACATTTACACTAAATGGTCCCTAGGTCCAGCCCATCAGGTAAAAACCCTGGGCTCTTAGCAGCCTCCTTATGAAGGTCCAAGGATTATGGACTTATGTGAGATTAGCCTATCAGGTAAAAACCCTAAATGGTATTACACTTAACCTCTTAGCCCATACTGATCAAACACTACCCGACAAGATACGACCTCTCCCTCGGCTGCAAGGTACAGTGTTGCACTCTCTACTCACATGGATTCCGGGAATTAAAACCTTTTGTAAACATTTTGTGAAACTATAATATATATGTATATCTTTATATAAATATATTTTGCAAAAAACAAATCTCAACAAGTTTGAAATGAACTACTGATAGTTTAGGTTTCCATTAGAGAGAGTGCATTCCCCGATCATTCACTTTGTTCGACTATGGGGTTGATTCTGTCACTATGATCACCTACTCAGGTGAATTCTTAGACTGCCCCAACATACCCAGGTTTTGACCCCCTCTAAGGATCTCACTGATTGGCTTATCAAAGACAACCCAATCCAACACTTAGTGCAGTACCATAATCGAGTCTAGGGGTTAGGTATAACTTTCCAGTTTTGCCCATCTGTCTCCAAGGTCCAGGGCATAACTGGAAAATGGTCCGGCTCAGAGTTTCAATCAAAGCCGCACTACATGTGCCTCAGATCTCACCCTGGCAGCTAAGGCAAGCCACCTAACCTTCTTGCCAGCACATCAGTGTCAGCCTTGGCAGGATAAACTTCCCCAGGTCTATCCAACGGCTGTGAAGAATCTAAACTAACACGAGTCTCATAAGTATCCATTTTGAGTGGCTTAGTCAATGAGTCTGCCACATTCTCCGCTGATGCTACCTTTTGAATCTAGACGTCCCCTTTAGTCAATGGGTCTGCCACATTCTCTACTTTTTGTGTAAGGGCCCACTCGATGTTCTTTGACTTCGAGTGGGCTCGTGGCTCCTTAGCCCGAGCAATGGCTCCAATGTTGTTACACAATAGTGGAATGGGTGATGTGCTGGACGGAACTACTCCTAATTCTTGAATAAACTTCTTCATCCAAATGGCTTCCTTGGCAGCTTCACTTGCGGCAATGTACTTGGCCTTAGCTGTGGAATCTGCAGTGGATCCCTGTTTGCTGCTTTTCCAGCTAATTGCACAGGATCCCATCGTGAAGATGTAACTAGATGTAGACTTTCTATCATCTAGGTTTGACTGGAAGTCGGCATTAGTATACCCTAAGATCTGTAGTGAACTACCATCTAATACCAAACAAAACTCTTTTATCCTTCGAAGGTATTTCAGTATGTTTTTCACAGATGTCCAGTGCTCCTGACCTAGGTTAGATTGATATCGACTTACCACACTCACTGCCTGAGCAATGTCAAGTCGAGTGCACAGCATGACATACATGATGCTCCCTATGACTGAGGCATAGGGAACCTCTCTCATGCCCTTAATCTCTTCGGGAGTCTTGGGAGACATATCCTTGGAGAGAATAACTTTGTGCATGAAAGGAATATTTCATTTCTTGGAGTTCTCCATGCTGTATCTCTTGACAATTTTGTCTATGTAAGTAGAATGGGATAATCCTATAATCCTCTTCGATCTATCTCTATAGAGTCGAAGGCCCAAGATGTAGGGGGCTTCTCCAAGATCTTTCATGGGGAATTGCTGTGAAAGCCACACTTTCACTATAATTAACATTTCTACACCATTCCCTATGAGTAGAATGTCATCTACTTACAGAACCAAGAACGTAACCTTATCTTCCATTGTCTTCCTATAAACATAGGGCTCATTTGGATTCTGCTCAAAGTCAAATTGTTTGATGGTAGAGTCAAACCGGATGTTCCAGCTCCTAGAAGCTTGCTTAAGTCCATATATGGATTGATTAAGTTTACACACCATGTGTTCCTGACCTACAACAATGAATCCTTACGTTTGTTGCATGTAATTATCTTCAGTAAGATCTCTGTTCAGTAATGCGGTTTTGACATTCATTTGCCAAATCTTGTAATCATGGTGTGCTACTACCGCTAGTAGGATCCTAATGGACTTAAGCATGGCCACTGGCGAAAATGTTTCCTCATAATCGATTACCTTTTTCTGAGTGTAGCCTTTCGCCACAAGACAAGCTTTGTAGGTCTCAACTTTCCCATTGGGGCCCCCTTTCCTCTTGTAAATCCATTTGCAACCAATTGCTTTTACCCCAGGGGGCGGATCTATGAGAGTCCAGCCTCCATTGGTCTTCATTGAGTCCATTTCAGCTCTCATGGCATCTGCCCACTTCAAGGAATCTTTGTCCAACATAGCTTTCGTATAAGTCATGTGATCCTCCTCACTGATCGTGGCTTCCATCAAGTAACTTTCTTGATCATAACTGTAACGAATTAGAGGTCTAGATACCCGGGTAGACCTTCTAGATTGGTTATTATCTAGAGCTTGTGAGACATCTCTTACTACCCCTGGGCTCTCTTCATCAAGAAAAACTTCATGATGATGATTATCCATAATGTATTCTTCCTCTAGGAAGTGGGCATTTCGACTACAAAACTTTTTCTTTTTTGGATCATAGAATAAGTAACCTATAGAGCTTTTGGGGTATCCTACAAATAGGCAATGGCTGGTTTTGGGTTCTAATTTGTCAGCACTTGTTCTTTTAACATGTGTCGGACATCCCCAAATCTTCATGTGTGTTACACTTGGAACCCGGTTCAGCACGTAAATCATAGTCTCTAATGTGAAACCCCAAAAGGATATAGGTAACTCTAAGTGGAGGAGAAGTGAACGGACCATATTTAATAGAGTCTGATTTCTCCTCTTTGATACACCGTTTAATTGTGGTGTTGCAGGAGGAGCTAGTTGTGATACAATCCCATTTTCTTTTATGTAGTCCCTGAATTTGTCGGAGAGATATTCACCTCCTCAATCTGATCGATGGGCCTTAATTTTTCTTCCCAACTATTTCTCGACCTCTTGTTTGAATTCCTTGAACATTTCAAAGGATTCAAACTTGTGCCTCATTAGGTACACGTAACCATACCGTGAAAAGTTATCAGTAAATGTTATAAAATAAATGTGCTGGTTGCATGTCCTAACATTCATGGGACCGCATACATCAATATGTATCTGGTCAAGAGTGCCTATAGATCTTTCAGGCTTACTCATAAACAGTCATGTTGTCATCTTACCCTGAAGGCAAGGTTCATAGGTTGGAAGATCTTCTACAGTTAAAAAATCCAAAGGACCATTCTTACCAACCTTGTGATACGATCTATATTAATGTGGCCAAGTCGGTAATGCCACATGCATGTGGGATTAACTGTATCATGAGTTCTTTTCTTGGGGATTATTTCCGACGTAGTTTCGGTTATATTTGTTTCCAGAGAGGGATGAAGAACATAGAGACCATTCTCAAGTTTTCCGTAAGTGAGGAATTTGTCATTCCGTTTAATAGTAATCACATTACTGAATAAAATAGAATAACCATCCATACACAGCTTTGAAATAGAAATCAAATTTCTTCTTAATGTTGGTACATAAAGACAATCTTTAATTACAATAATGCCTTTTTTGAAAATTAACTCTACAGTTCCTATAGTTGTACCTACAACTGTTGCAGAAGTTCCTAAGTAGAGTGTCACTTCTCCGTCACTCAGTCTTCTGCTTGTCTTGAACTCCTGCAATGTGCTACATGCATGAGTAGAAGCCCTAGAGTCAATACACTAGGATGTAGAAGTGACAAACAAATTGGTCTCTGTAACAAAAGATTCAAAATTACCTTGCTTCTTAGTCTCTAGATACTAAGGACAATTCCTCTTCCAGTGGTCGGTCTATTTGCAAAAGTGACAGGCATCTGATGTCTTATCCTTCTTTTGCTTTTTAGGCTTGCTAACCTTTTTTTTGAGGCTTCTTCTTTGCCTTTCTATTTTTCTTGTCCGAATTGCCACATTCAACAAGCATGGCTATCGGCTTGTCCTTCCTAATCAGTTCTTCAACCCTCTGCAACATATTGCTGAGTTTCTGAAGGCTAACATTTAGCTTATTAATGTTATAGCTCATGATGAACTGATTGAAGGAGGGAGGCAAGGAATTTAGGAGGGCATCAATTTTGGTGTCATGATCAAGCCTGGAATCGAGAGCCTCCAGTTCATTGATATAGCCCATCATCTTTAGACAATGGTCATGAACTTGTTGGTTCTCAGTCATTTTTGCGGTCATAAACATCTTTAGGACCTTCTGTCGAGTAGAGCGATTCTATTCTTCGTACATTGTCTGAAGACTATCCAAGATATCTTTGGACACTTTGATCTGATTGAAATGTCCCTGTATTGGATTGTTTAAGGAGGCTATGATAAAGCACCGGGCAAGAGAGTTATTCTCTTCCCATTCTTGATACTCCTTCCTATGGGCCTCAGAAGCCCTATCACACGGACGATTCGAAAGCAGGGTTTTTAGCAAACTTGTCTAGTTTTCCGGATGTCAGAACCAACGTAAGGTTACGGAACCAGTCAGCATAGTTTGGGCCTTTAAGTTTATTGTCGTCTAACAATTTGGCAAACTGCCCATTTTCCATTTCTGATAAAGGCAATGCAAATTATTAATCCACAACCTAAATTGATTCATGTTAATTACATAGAAAAGACTTTTAATCTATGTTCCATTTCCATTTATTCATTTATGAGATTTCCCTCCTATCTCACTAACGGAGACGCGATTATGTCTCTGGAAGTGTGGGAAATCACATATAGTGCATGGAGCCAACTGTTTCATTTGCATAACCCCACCACCTTCTGTGAAGGATCATATCCACTCATCTTATGAACTCTCCCTTTGGCCTTTATCAGACAAGGTTCATTGCCATTTTAGGTTAAACTTTTCTGTCCAGTAAGTCCTGACCCATCATATTCATGAACGCCAAGGTACCATGAGAGAGTCTTCCATTTTAGGATAGGCCCCTCCCACATCGGTCTATGATGCCCCTATCATCTTATGATGCAATCAAACAGACTCACCAACGGATGGATAGCCCAATGTTATGTTGCATCTTCTCATTACTGATAAACCCATCCTCATGCTAATGACGGAAGGCCTTTAGAGAGTTCATCATATGAATCTCCCTATCACATGCACTTATACATCTGGAGGGAACAAGTTGTTACGTCCCTAGATCTGATTTAGGTCAAACCAAAGTGGCTCCCATTGACTTTCTTAAAGTCAGATTCAAATGGGCTCAAAACGGCTAGTTCCGCACGGTTCCTCTTGGGGAGGAAGTTGATTTGGGGCCCATCGAAAGGGAGATCATCCAATGATTTTTAGGGCACCATGGCAACGATGCCCATTTAGCCATGGTGTACGTAGAGAGCCACTATCGAATTAACATGGGCCAAGTGCTTATGAACCATGTACATAGCACATCACACATCACATGCATGAAACAACCACATAATTGATCCAATCAATCACAAAATTTGTAAAACCCTAATTATTAGAATTAAAACATTATCAGCCCATTAAATCCCATAATATTATCAAATAACATTATCTAGGTATATGGGTCGAACTGCAAAAAGCAGTTCGGTCCATATAGTAGTTATGCTGAAAATAGGCTAAAGCAGTTTTAATTCTCCAAAGCTGGGTTTTACAGGGGTGGACCGAATTGCATCTTATGACGGGCCATCAAACCCTTGGCCCATAACCGAATTTGGGTCAGAAAACTAACCCCATCGAACCATAGGTTTGGTCCAACCAGTTTGGACCAATCTTGGGTCAAACCGGCCTAGGGTTTGGTGTCCATTGCAAGATCCAATTCAAGAAGATGATCTGAAAATAATTACAGCTGATTAAAGACAATCGAGAGTCAGCAAGGAACAATAACAGAGGGTTGTTCATGTGGCTGCAAACCTGCAAGAAAAAAGTTAGTCGTAGATTGTAGGTTCGGTTTCTACAAATCGCAGATTATAGATCTTGTATCTATGAAAGGTCTTCTCCTCCATGAGAACCAGCATTTCTTCCACTGAAAAAATAGAAAAACCTAATTTTCTATTGATTACATCAGATCAAATCCTATACATTTTGTCTAGGAAATAAAAAAAAAACAAATATTTATAAACAAAAATAATAGAATAGAAAATGCAGGGTGTGCAAATCTTAGCGCCAATAAAGATTTCGATCTCCACCAAACGAACAACCCAAAAAACAAGAAATAAAGATAGAATAATTCTATAATTATTGCAGCTAAATAAAGAATTAATTTGCAGATCATACGCTCAAAAACTGGGAACCAATTACCAGAAAATTGCAAACTTGCACAAGTCGGGTAGAATAGTTTCTACCCATTTGTGCAAGTTCAGATATGGTTCAGATTTGGTTCAAGACTTGAACCTGGCACTGATACCACTGAAGAGATGGGAGATCCATCATATGGATGGCCGAACCATGCAGGGTGCCTGGGCGAAATTTCAAAAATTTCTTTCTCCCATCCAGGAACCGTATTCCCTAATTTAGAAAAACTACATTTTTCAAGGTTCATTCTTGAAACAATCTGGACCAGATCTGAAACCAAAAGAGATAGAGGGATATACCTAATACGGAATATTAGTAACTCCCAACGTATGTGTTCACGCCGAAAGAGGTCACCAAAACCTGCCTCCACTGAAGATGACACAACTTATAGTGAGGCAGGATTAGCAAGGAGGTTCTTCAGCAAGAATCACGGAAAGGGTTGTGAGCACGACTTCAGATTATTTCTTCTAGCAAGAAACAATATAAAGAACTATCCTTGATCAGATCCAAGAGTGGAGATCGAACTGGGTAGGGACGAAAAGAGTTGAAGGAGAAAACTGTAGAAGAAGAATTCACCTATTGAGGAATTCGCCCCCTTATTTATAACATTCTCTGGATTAGCTTCCTAATCCAATTAGGAAAGAGTTTCTTGATCCAAATCTGATATATGGATTTGGTATCTTAAGTAGATAAGACTTGTCTTATCCTACTACAGATCCTAATCAGATTATAAACTAGATTCGCCCCATTTAATTAAAACACTTAAGCCCAGTTCGAAATGGGCTTTAGGCCCATTAAATCATATGGCTCACTTTCCCTTTTAAATGTTGGCTTGTTTGTCTCTCTTTGTATGGTGTGGGACCCTAGCATTGATCTCCACAAAAGACATATGGGTTCAGCATAGCCTATCTTACAAGGCCTGGCCGAATTCACTGTTGAATACAGTGAGCCCCTGAGCCCATTAGTATGGTCTCTTAGCAGGCCCAACAATTACACTAAATGGTCCCTGTGTCCAACCACCTTATGAAGGCCCAAGGACTCTGGACTTATGTGAGATTAGCCCATCAGGTAAAAACCCTAAATGGTATTACACTTAACCTCTCAGTCCATAATGATCAAACACTACCTAACAAGAGAGGACCTCTCCCTCGGCTGCAAGGTACAGCATTGCACTCTCTACTCACATGGATCCTGGGAATTAAAACCTTTTGCAAACATTTTGTGAAACCATAATATATATGTATATCTTTATATAAATATATTTTGCAAAAAACAAATTTCAACAAGTTTGAAATCAACTACCGACAGTTTAGGTTTTCATCAGAGAGAGTGCATTCCTTGATCATTCACTTTGTTTGACTAAGGGGCTGATTTTGTTACTATGATCACCCACTTAGGTGAATTCTCAGATTGCCCCAACATACCCCAGTTTTGACCCCTCTAAGGATCTCACTGATTGGCTTATCAAAGACAGCCCAATCCAACACTTAGTGCAATACTATAATCGAGTATAGGGGTTAAGTGTAATTTTCCAGTTTTGCCCATCTATCTCCAAGGTCCAAGGCATAACTAGAAGTAGAGACAAGCCACCCCAACTTTCTTGGCAGCACATCCGTGTCAGCCTTGGCAAGATAAACCTCCCCAGGTCTATCCAATGGCTGTGAAGATTCTAAACTAACACGAGTCTCATAAGTGTCCAATTTAAGGGTATTACACAGAAACACACCATAATAACATGAATCAATTTTGGCCAAAGTGTTGACATCTTATTTCTATCTTTATTTCTTTTGCATGATTCTCCTTAAGTCTAAGTTTAAATCCCTAGGAATAAAAAAGAAAAAAAAAGTCTAAATCCATACAAAGATTAACATTTTCTTTCTCATGATAAGAAGAAGATGGTGATGATGATGATGGGAATTTTTGGAGCAAAGAGGAGAGAGAGAGAGAGAGAGAGAAACCATGCTAAAAAATGTAGGTCAATAGAGAATTGTTAAGTATTTATTCTTATTATTTTGTTTTTAATTAATTAAATGAAAGAGCTTTGGTAAGTTAAATTTACATGTCATTATAAATTGATAGGGTGTGTGGACAGGTGTCCTTTCTTGAATGGAATACATTGAATGAGTTTAGTGGAGGAGAGAAAAAGGGGAGTTGGAGATAATTTAGGAATCCCTATAAATCAGGAGTGTAAATGGATGGAGTTCTAATAAAAAAAGAGGATATTGCCATGCCATATGGAAATTCCATGGGCTTCTAAAGGGAATGTTGAACCCCCTCTAGAATGGAGCAGAAAGAGGCCATCAACATTAATTTAGTATCTACTAGTCGGGAGTCATGTGATGTACAGACATTATTAAGTGATAGTTAAACAATAGATGAAAGGAACATTAATTTAGTATATACTAATTTTAATACTTTTTTGCAATACAAAAAGTAACAATAATTAATTCCAGTTAGGGTTATTCATTAAATAGATGAAACTGACCCAACTCAACCCGAGATGATCACTTTTTTGTATTTTCGATCGGTTTTGGTTCAAGAATTTCCCAACTTGACCAAGTCGGGTTAGTTTTGGTTTGACCATCTGTAAACCGACCAAAATCGAACCAACTTGGTTCTTAGTCAAATATATTAATATTTTATATTTCAAATATAATTTTTCAGTGCAGAAAAGTGGGAAAATTCTCATATTTCTTAGTCTAAAATATTTTTGATTGTAAACTTAAATTTTTAAATTTATTCTTTAATAATATCATTGTAATATTTTAAATTAAATTAAAATTTTTAAGTTTAAATCTTTTGAATTAAGAAGCCAAACTAAAAAAATTACCCAAATTGATACCAATGTTTTCAACCTGCCATTGACCTCATGGTTGAACCATTCAAATCATCACCTAACTTTAGTTCTGGGTCTAGTGGGGACCCATGCAATGCACGGACTTTGTTAAGCAAAACTTAAAGATATAGAGTGTTGATGTGGAATGGTCTAGCCCATTCAACTTAGATGATTAAACCAGCGACCGCGACCCAAATGCAAAAGTGGGATGGTCTTTGGGTTGACTTTTAAAACATTGACTGATACAACTCGAGTTGGTCCGTTTTCACTAATAGTCGATCAATTTTGAGTGACCAACTCCCCAACCCAACCAAATCAATTTGACTGGCCAAACAATCTCCAACTGAATTGAACTGCCTAGTGACCACCTAATTTTAGCTAAATTAATAGTCTAATCTCAAACAAATAACAATAGTTTAATCTCTAATAATTATTAAAAGTTTATAGCGAAAATACACAATTATTAAAAATATATTTATCACAAAAATATAATAAATAATTAATAAAAAACTTCAATACCTACAAGTTATTTAATCTACATTTACTATTTATATAATTAATTTTGTTTTCTTGATAATTTTTTTAAGTTATTACATAATTTTGTTAGTTATTTTTTAAAACATTTAAAAATTAGTTATTTATAATATAAATAGTTATTTTTTAAAATTATTTATATTTTATATTCTTATTATCAAATATTATTAAATCTATTATAATTATTTTTATGTTTTGATAATTTTTTAAAGTTACAACAAATTTTTATATAATCTATTTATGTTTTTCTAAATAATATATAAATATGATTTAGTTATTAATTATTTGATATTTAAAGTATTAGAAAATTAGTTACTTACAATAATATTTAATTATTTAAATAATACCAATATTTAAATCTTTTTAATATTAATTATTTATTAAATTTAATAATCCATAAAATTAGGGTTTATACTAGTATTACATAATTTTGTTATTAATTTTGTAAAATATAAAATTATTATTAGTTCAAATATTATGAAGTGTATCATATAATTATTTTTCTACTCTTAAGAAAAAATTTTAATTTATTTCATAATTTCGTTATTTTAACTATTTAAATTTTAGTTATGTTAAATATTTAAATAATATGTAAAAAATTCAAAATTTTAGTTTTGTTATTTAAATATTTAGTTATTGAAAATTTTAAATAATATTTTATTGTTATCAATTTTAATTTTTATTATTTGAATACCATTTAAATAATTTTCATTTATATTTTTGAAATATTATTTAGCTATTAAATTGAATAACACAAAATTATAATTTTATTGGTATTTCATAATTTCAATATGAATTTCATAAAATATAAAATTATTAATAATATGAATATTATTAAATCTATTATAATTGTTTTTATGTTTTTAATAAATATTTTAAACTTGTTACATAATTTCATTATAATAATAATTAATAAGTGTTAACTTTTTTAATTGGAGCTTTCTTTAGATAGATATAAATTAAAAGTGGGGGAAAGGATAAATAGGAATTAGAGATAATTTAGGAGATAAATAGAAATTATAGATAGTTAGGGATAATTTATGAGAAAGTAGATGATTGTTTCCTAATAAAAAGGGGAGGAAAAAGGGAGCTAAGCCATGCTAGGTGGCAACTCCATATGCCCCTAGAGGGAATCTTCCACCCCTTTAGGTAGGGGTGAAAATGAATTGGATCATGATCTGATGCGAGATCTGGTCCTATTTAATTTGGTCAAATTCGGATCACCCTTGTTTGGCTCTTCGGATCGGATATTGGGATCCGATCAGAAATCGGATTGGATTCAGATCTGAGATATATTATATATTTATAAATATAAAAATATAATACATATATATATATATATTTTATATTATATTTTTATAAATTTTTATATTATTTATTTTTTATAAAAACATGTATATATGTGATGAAAATAATTAAAAATACTTATATTTTTTCCTTTATTTAAATTAGTATATTTTATTTTATTTTTAATAATTTATAAATTTTGAAAGAAAACAAGTCAGATCGGATCAAATCCGAAGATCCTACTAACCGATAGGATTCAAATTCAAATAGAGTCCTATCAAATCCGATCGGATCTTTGGATCGAATTGGATTCAACATCAATATTGCCCGATCGGATTCAAATATACCCTGATTCGAATCCAATCCAATTTGTTTGCATCCATACCTCTAGGATTACTCGTTTGGGGTAATGGAGCATAAAGAGGCCATCTGACGTGGCATAATGTTAATTTAGTATATATATATATATATATATATATATATATATATATATATATATGTATATATGTGTGTGTGTGTGTGTGTGCGTGTGTGTGTGTGTGTGTATATATAGATGACTAGTGGGGACCTATGCGATGCACAGGCTTTGTTAAGTGAAAGTTAAACAATAGATATACATAAGAGTATATAATTGTTTTATATTTTAACTTTTTAATAACCAATCCAATTGAACTCAACCCGAGTTGGTCGATTTTCTAGTATTTCCAATCGACTTTGGTTTAGCAACTTTCCAACCCGACCAAGTTAAATTAGCTTTGATTTGGCCATTTGTAAACCAACTAGACCATAAATATTTATTAATATTTTAATTTTAAATTTAATTTTTGAATACGAGAAAGTGGGAAAATTCCCGTATTTCTTAGTCTAAAATATTTTATATCATAAATTTATTTTTTTTAATTTTTAACAGTATCATTGTAATTTATTAAATTGAAATTTAATTTTTAAGTGTAAATCTTTTGAACAAACAAACTAAACCGAAAAGAAAACCAAACCGATACAACCTGAGTTGACAAGCTTTCACTAATGGTCAATTAGATTTGGGTGACAAACTCCCGACTTGACTAGGTTGATTTGGTTGGCAAAATAGCCTACAATTGAATTGAACCAATACTTGAACACTCCTAATTTCAACTAAATTAATAATCTAATATCTAATAAATAACAATAGTTTAATATCTATTCATTATTGAAAATTTATAACAAGAGTACACAATATTGAAAATAAATTTATAATAAAAAATGATATATATATATATAATGAAAATACAATAAATACTGAAAATATATTAAATTAGACAATAAATAGTGTAATTTCAAATAATAGTTTAATCTCTAATAAATATTAATCTATAAAGTATAAAAATTATATAATTACTAAAAATAAATTTATAACAAAAATACAATAATACAATAAATTAAATTTCAGAAGTTAAATAATAGTTGTTAATTCTCCAATAATTATTGACAATTTTTTTTGTTAAATAACAAAATAAAAATAGATTTATCAATAATTATTGAAAACTTATTTATCAAAAAATACAATAAATATTTACTAAAAATAAAATAAATATTAATTTTAGTATACATATAATGTATATACACTATTATTGTAAAATTATTACTAATAAGTATTAAATTTTTTGAAAGTTATTTTTTATAATTATTAATTGATATAAGTGAAATTAGTTATTTACCATATTATTTAGTTATTTAAATCATATTGTTATTTAGTTTTTTAAAATATTAATTATTTATTGAATTTAATAATATGTAAAAGTATTATTAGTGATATTTTTACATAATTCATTATTAATTTTGTAAAATATTAAATTATTTTTAATATGAATATTATGAAATCTATTATAATTATTTTTCTAATTTTAAGAAATTTATTAAATTTATTACATTATTTCGTTATTTTAACTATTTAAAATTTATTCATATTAAATATTTTGTTGTTTAAATATTTAAATCATATGTAAAATATTTAAAATTTTTCATGTTTTTCATTTTATTTTTTAATGTTATTACGTAATATTAAATATTTTTATATAAATATTTAGCTATTTTTAATGTTTTGTTATTTAATATATTTAATTATTAAAATATTTAAATAGTGTTTTTTTAGTGTTAAATTTTTATTATTTGAATGATATTTAAATTGAATAATTCATAAAATTATAATTTATATTGTTACTACATAATTTCATGATGATTTTTGTAAAAATGTAAAATATAGAATTGTTAATAAAATGAATATTATTAAATCTATTATAATTAACTTTTGTGTTTTGACTAAATATTTTAAATTTAGTATATAATTTTGTTATAATATTTAAACAATTCAGATAATTTTTAATTGAAACTTTCTTTAGATAGATACTAGTCAGAACTTGTGCGATGCATAGATTTTTTTAACCAAATTGCAAATTAGAGTTAATAGGCTTTTAAAGGGCCCTTGAAACCACAAAATTTCATCACAGATATCCCCCATTTAACCCTTCATCACACTAAGATTTTAATTTGGGCTATCTCATTGGCCAAGATATTCATTTCTTAAATGCCCTTGTCCATACCATTTATGGACCAATCAACCCACCAAATGATCCAAGAGACCAATACCTCTAAAAACTTTATTGTCAGCACCTGATTTTTACTTAATTTGTCATTGAAATCCCAATTTACCCTGAACACCTGATCAGACCGTTCCAATCCTTCCAAAGTATCTAAAAATCTCCGAACACCATCATCAGACCTAGGCCTTCCTAAAATATCTATCCCTAAAATTTCAACCCAAGATTCCCCTCCCTTTATTCTTTTATGCAACCAAGATTCCCTTTCAAAGCCTCTTGTTAGTTTGAAGCATCCACAACCTAAATCTCCTTGGTCCTAACACTTCTAAATCAATTAGACCATACAATTGAACCCTAGACACATCAATAACATCTATCCGTAAATTTTCAACCTAAAATTCCCCCATTTGCCCCATCATCGAATAAATATTCAATTTTGAATGCTCTCGTTGATGCAAATTTCTATGATTTTGGCCCTCCAAAATCAATCAGATGGTTCCATAATATTCTAGACACCCTAAAAGCCCTACCCACAAAAATTTAGCCCAAAATACCTTTGTTTGCCTCTCCATTACACCAAGATTTTGTTTCAAACATTCATATTAATTAGATCAAGTCCTTTCCAAATATATCTGATCTTAGCATAATTGGACCAATCTGACCCTACCAATCAACCCATAATGCTAAAAAACACCACCTTGCCAAATTTCAACAAAAACTTCCCTCATTTTCCCCTCCATCACACTAAATCTTAAAGTTAATAAATTAACTGAATCACTACCCCTCTAGATCTGCCTAATTCGAGCCTATTTAGGCCAATCTGACCCCAGAAATCGATTCATAAATACTCATTAACCCATACAATTTCAGTTAAAAATACCATTGTTTGCCCTCCATATAAAAAGATTTCATTTTGGCCAATCTCATTGGCCCGTAGACATAAAACCACTGTATATACTCAAATTCATCTCCACCCTTTATTTTCTTAACCCCAAATACCCACCATTAGATTAGAATTTTGTTTTGTCCTGCTTAGACCCAAAGTGACTAAAATACTCTTCAAGCTTACAAAAATACCTATTATATATATATATATATATATATATATATATATATATATATATATACCATAATTAATTATGGTATTTTTAATGATATTTTTGTTATTAATTAGAATATTTATTTAATTATTTAATTTATGTAATTAATAAATAGTATTTATGAAAATACTATTAATTAATAGTATTTTAATATAATTAATTAGTAATTCATTAATTAACAATATTAGATGTATTTTTTGTAACAATATTTTTTGTTAATTATGGTATTTATTTAAATAAATATCATTTTAATTAATAAATACTGTTGAATAATGCATTGCTAATACTATTAATTAATATAAATATCATAAAATAATATTAGTTAATACTGATAATTAATTAAATAAATTAAATAATTCATTATGAGAGAGGGAGAAGGGAGTGTTGAGGTGGCTTCATGACGGAGCAAGAAAAGCTAAATTGAAGAGTGTTTAAGAGTTCTTGGTTAGGGTAAGAGAGAAAGCTCAAGCCATGATGTGGCATATTTTTACTTTAGTATATACTAGTTGAAACCCATGTAATGCAAATGATTTTTTAATAGAATTGCAAATTAGAGTAATGGACTTTTAAAGAGCCCCAGATACTTATAAACAACTTACAACAAAATTTCATCACAAATATCCCCATTTAACCCTTCATCACACTAAGTATATGTTTGGCATCGATGCTGCTTAGAGAGCATCGTTTTTTGAGAAAATGGTGTCTTTTTTTTTGTTTCGAAATGTTGTTGTCAGGTAGGACGTTTCCTGTGGCAATAGCAACACCTTCTGTTTGGTACTAGTGCTCCATATATGTTTTCAACACTGGTACCCATTATAGAAAGTCAACATCACTGCCACATCATGTCCTTGTTGGCAGCAACGAGCTCCAAATTGAGAAAATGTCGAAATTGGTGTTTCCCAAGACCACACCTTCTCGATTTCCAAAGTGTGGTTTGGAGCACCGATTTTTATGGAAAAACAGTTCCAAACATGTTATTGTTTTCTGGAACACCGATTTTTCCAACGTGGCGCTTATGTTTCACCATTTTCTGGAGCAACGACATCATTGCCAAACATTGCCTAAGATTTTAATTTGGGCTATATCATTGGCCAAAATATTCATTTCTTAAATGTCCTTGATCATACCATTTATGGACCAATCAAACCACACCAAATGATCCAAGAGACCAATACCTCTAGAAACCCCATTGTCAAATATTATTAAATCTATTATAACGATTTTTGTGTTTTTGATAAAATTTTTAAGGTTATTACATAATTTCTTTATTTAATCTATTTTATATGTTTTAAATAATATTTAAAATATGATTTAGTTATTAATTCTTTAATATCTAAAATATTTAAAATTAGTTATTTACAATATTATTCATCTACTTAAATAATATCACTATTTAGTTATTTCAATACTTTTTAATTATTGAATTTCATTATCCATAAAATTATACTTTACACTATTATTGCATAATTTTGTAATTAATTTTGTAAAATATAAAATTATTATTTATTCAACTATTATCAAATCTATTATAATTATTTTCTACTTTCAATAAAGTTTTTAAGGTTATTACATAATTTCATTATTTTAAATATTTAAAATTTTTTTATTTAGTTATTTAGTTATTTTAACTATTTAAATATAGTTATTTAAAATTTATTACATAATTTCGTTATTTAAAAATTTTCATTTTTTAAAGTTATTACAAAATATTAAATATTTTGCTATATAATCTTTTTAATTCAGTTATTGAAAATTTTAAATAATATATATTTTTTTATTTTACAATTTTATTATTTGAAATAATATCAAAATTGAATAATTCATAAAA
The DNA here is from genome assembly GCF_055504915.1 of Nelumbo nucifera. NCBI lineage: Eukaryota > Viridiplantae > Streptophyta > Magnoliopsida > Proteales > Nelumbonaceae > Nelumbo > Nelumbo nucifera. The sequence continues at coordinate 45,612,684 of NC_142655.1, forward strand.
TTATAATTTATATTGTTAGTACACAATTTCGATATGAATTTCATAAAAATAGGGTAGGGTAGGGCCCTAGTTTTACTAGGAAAACTGTCTCCCCTACAATTCTAATAATTTTCTATAACTAATTAAGTAATAATAAATTAAATAAAATTAAATTACAATATTTTATGATGATTTCCAAACGTTATTGTAATTGTTGTTGATTAGAAAAAATGTATAGTAAATTAGTTATTTACAATAACAATAAATAATGTGAATTAATGTAAATTAATTACTTTTTAAGCCTAAATTATTTACTATTAATCAATGTGATGTAATTATAGTAAATTAATGTAATTATGGTAAATTACATTAATTTTAATTAAAAGTAAATCATTTGTATGTTGTTAATTAATGTAAAACCAAGTATGATTGAAGTCAACCAAGTGGTCTAGACTGGTGTGGATAGATTTAATAATTTTCCTAAATTATTTCATAATTATTTATTAAAATAATAATATTGGATTGTTATTTAAATAAATGTGAAACAATTGTTGATAGATTAATTTTCTAATTTAATTTTCCTAAAACTCTTAATAATTATTTAGTTGAATAATAATAATAGACTATTATTTAAATAGTTTTGGAGAATATTTTTTCATAGATTAATTTCCTAATTTTTAAATTATTATTTATTTTAAAAAATATGGATTATTAGTTAAAATGTTTCCATGAATTATTTGATAATTGTTAACTATAATTATTGATTTTATAGAAATTAGTAATATCTTTTATGAATAAATAATTGTTGTAAAAATTTAATGGAAAATTATTAAATTACAATGATTAATGTAAAATACACTAAACATTAAAAATTCGAACATTTATTAATTAACCCAATGGTTAGTTTTCACTAATGGTTAGTCAGTTTCGAGTGACCAACTCCCTAACCAACTCCTTAACCTGACCAGATCAGTTTAGCTAGCCAAACAATTTCCAACCAAATTGAATTGCCTAGTGAACACGCCTAATTTTAGATAGATTAATAGTCTAATATCTAACAAATAACAATAGTTTAAACTCCAATAATTATTGAAAATTTATAGCAAAAATACATAATTGCTGAAAATATATTTATAACGAAAATACAATAAATAACTAATAAAAAGCTTTAATACCTCTAAGTTAATTAATCTACTTCCACTATTTCAATAATATTTATTTATATTTTATATTCTTAGTGAAGTTACTATAGAATTTTGTTATTTAATCTATTTTTTGTTTTTTAAATAATGTTTAAAATATGATTTAGTATTCAATTTTTTATATTGAAAACATTTACAATTTATTTAAAAATAGTATTTAAAACATAATTAATTATTAAAAACTAGTTTATAAAACATAAATAATACATTGCCCCACCTCGGACGGGGCAAGTTTTCTCGAATCTTAAATAGTGATGGGGAAGAGACAGGGTGGGGATGGGAAAATACTTTTGCTCCAAATCAGGGACGGGGTTTGCATATAATTCCCCAAACCCATTAGTAAATTAGTAAAATATCAGTAGATTTAATATTGACTTTTAAAATTCCCCAAACCCACAATTCCATTTATAAAATACCCCAAAATTGTCATAATACAATTCCTAAAATACCCCAAATGACCATAATCTTATTTGTAAAATATCCATAAATTAGATTATTTTTAGGTGGTTGCCTCGGATGGGGAAAATTTGGGGATTCCCGATCCCCAAGGGAGAATGGGTGCCTCGCCTCGGGGCGGGGATAGGATAGAGTGTCTTGATTATAGGGGTGAAGGACAGGGAGGGGTGCCACATCCCATGCATCACATGGGGCCTCGCTAGTTATAATTACTTTTGTGCTTTTGAAAATTTTTTAAAGCTATAGCATAATTTTGTTATTTAAACTATCTTTTTATTTTTGAAATAATAAATAATATGATTTAGTTATTAATATTTTGATATTTAAAGCATTAAAAAAGTTAGTTATTTATAACATGATTTAATTATTTAAATAATACCATTATTTAAAATTTAAAAATATTAATTATTTATTAACTTTAATAATCCAAGAAATTATAATTTATACTATTATTACATAAATTTGTTATTAATTTTGTAAAATATAAAATTATTATTAATTCAAAAGTTATGAAATCTATTATAATTGATATTCAACTCTTAAAATTATAATTTCATTATTTTAACTATTTAAAATTTAGTTATTTTGAACAATTTATTATTTAAATATTTAAACAATATGTAAAATATTTAATATTTTTTATTTAAATTTAATTTCTTAAAATTAGTATGTATTTTTAAATATTTTGTTACATAATTATTTAGCTATTTTTAATATTTTGTAATCTAAATAAATTTTACTTATTTTTTAAAATACTATTTAGTTATTAAATTCATAGGATAATCCATAAAATTATAATTTATATTGTTATTACTTAATTTCATTTGGAATTTCATAAAAATATAAAATTATTAATAGTATAAATATTATTAAACCTATTATAATTGTTTATTAGTTTTTAATAAATATTTTAAAGTTATTAACATAATTTCCTTATACTATTTAACTAGTTATTAAATGTTATAATTGAAACTTTCTTTAGATAAATATAAATGAAAAGCGGGGGAGAGGATAAATAGGAATTAGCGATAATTTAAGAGAAAGTGGGGGATGGTTAGTTTTCTAATAAAAGGGAGAGAAAAAAGGAGATAAGCCATATTAGGTGGCAACTCCTAGTGCTTCTAGAGGGAATCTTGGCATCCCTTCTAGAATTACTTGGTTTGGGTAACAGAGCAAGAAGAGGACCGATGACATGGCGAGCTCTACTTTACTATATATATATAGTGAGAAAATGATGATGTTTCCTAATTCAAGTGAGAAAATCAGTTCATTCCCTAAATAACAAATTAAATCTAATTATAGTTTATTGACCACAAAAAATCCAGAATAAAGCTAGGCTTTCAAGACATGTGGGCCTTATTGTTCTGGATAAAATGGGTTGTCTAACCACAAAGGAAACCTAATTTAATGTTTAATGAGGTCAACTAAAAAAACTCAGCCTAAATGCTTACCCCTTAGTTAGTGGGTATCCAATAAAATACGATGGACTTGTATCTGTGCTTTCTTGCTTCGTACTGTTACCATTTTTTTGTTGTCGTACAATTTTTCTGTGCTTTCTTGCTTGGTACGAGAATTATGTATTCATACAAATTTAGTAGTTCAAAAAAATATGATTTTGGCCTTAAAAAGAAAAACAAAATACATGGGCACATGAGATTTATGATCATCAATAAATGTGTACTACATGTATTGCTGTAAAAAAATTGAAATTGAACAAAAGAATATATGGCCTGTACCTAAACCTAATCTATTATGTGTGGAAAATTAATTGAGATCTCAAATAAAAAATAATAATAATATAATAAACAAATAGCTCAAACAGCCTATTCTTTTAAGAATTAAGTTGTTGTCCAGCAGAAGACAAAACAGCCACACACAAGTGACACAACTAACTTCCATTTAGAGTATGAGTATCTATCAAGAAAGCTCTAAAGGAATGCCACGCAAAAAACCCTTTCTTCTAATGGAAAACCATTTTTGTTTATTGCAAGGATGCTGCTGCTGTTCTCAGCTGCGTTGGGACTAAAGACGCTCTCTTAAACTAGAATAATCTTAGAAAAGGTTAGTCCAGAATAATTAAGATTATTTTGAGTCTATTTTGTTTTTTTTTTTTTTTCATTTTAATATGAATCCTGCTGAGAAGTTCCCTTACACCAAAAGTCAGTATCAGCAGATCATTTTAAATTATATGATGATCTTTAGTAAGTGGACCCCAAATTATTTAAAAGGAAAGTTTATTTATATTATTTGATGATCTTGATTTTTGGTATATTATCTTTTAGTTAGGTCTAATCTATGGTTTCTTATCTAAACCAGATTTACCTAACATTCCTCCAAACATAAAAGTACAACCAAATTTCTTATAACATCTTTTATCCAGCCATTTCTTTTTAATTTTTTATTTTATCTCGTTATCTCTGCTATCTACTGATACTGAAAGAAACCCAAAAGGGAGAAAGAAAAAGAGTAATTAAAGAAGTTTTTAGTGGTGTCCCAATTCTCAATTAGGTAAGGACTAACTTCAAATTCATAAGAAATAGTTTCTTTTATCAAAGTCAGGTAAGCATGCAGTTATGTATATATGTAACCCTAGTAAGATAAAGAAATAATTTCAATCAATATGCAAACTTTTTTTTTCTAACTTAAACAATGTGTAAGGAGCAAATCTTTATCAACTTTTGTTTGTTTATGATATCTTTAAATTAATGCTTTGTTTGGATAAGTTTTTGCTTTTGAGATTTGGGTTGTGGAAAAAGAAATTGAGCTAAACCCACTTCAACATTTTGGATATACCTAACATTTTTGGCTGACTGGATCAACCCACTTCCAGATGTATTTACCCACAATAAAAGGAGATTAGCAACTCATCAGGACTATAAAAGAACAACCCAATTGTCACTTGTTCAAAGGTCAATTGGGTTAAGGTCTATATATGATAACGATATTGATTGTTCTTGTTTCAACATCTACGATCTATATATTGGTTAAGGTCCAAATTAATGGAGAGACCAAATCCAAACTTAGAAGCTCATAGGCCTAGGGAGTCGCTTTCAAAATAAAAGTTTCTTTCTAAGCCTTATTTCAAAAAAAAAAAACATACATTGACTTTATTTATAAGCAAAATTGATGACAGAGCTCTATGACATTTACAATTAACTGGTGCTCATCTAATTAAGTCCAATTCAAGTATTGTTTTTTCTGGGTTATGTCTAGTTTATCAGATCAGATTCTAAGTCATACTTTAGTGAGAGTGGCCAATTTCCTATGCTTTATAGTGGTGGGCTGGGCTCAGGTTGGAAAAATCGGACTTGACCTTGGGCTTGGTCCGGGCTTGGGCCTTAAGCCCAAATTTTAGGGCCGGACCTGGGTTGACCATAAACCCAGCCCAACCCACCCAACTTGCACCCCTAGAATGAAGTTAGTTAAGGGAAAATTTGGTATTTTAAAAAATTCATGCATTACATCATCATTTTTTTTATTCTTAAGTGCTAATGAAATGAAGGTATTTACACCTTTTCTCAAAACAACAAGGGAAGCTTTTGTTAAGGCCAAAACACAGGGGAGTTTCATAGGATTGTTAGAAAACCCAAGGAGGTTTTATAATTTTCTCTATTTTTAAATATAATTTAAATTGATTTTAAATTAATGAAACTATATTTAAAATTAATATTTTTTATTGATTTTTGTTTTTATTAATCTTTATTTAATTTAGTTAACTATATTAAGTTTTTATTTTTTTAGTACAACTTAAGTTGGTTTTAAATTAGTAAAAATCAATTATTAAAATAACAATTGTTAGATAGTTTTGTATTAGTTCAATATTAATTTTAAATTGATATTAGTTTTTAATTTGTCTTAATCATTATTATTAATTAAATTATTTTTATTGTATTAATAAAAGGGTAAAATACAAAAACCTCCCCTCAAGTTTTTGACAATCATAAACCCCCCCTATAGTTTCATTTTAGCAAATACCTCCCCTGAACTTTTGAGAAATTCAACAAAAGTCTCCATTTCATCACCTTTCCAGACGAAAGACGTTAGACTAATCCACCAATTTTTTTCAAATACCCATTCTACCCTTTATAAATTATTTTACACACAAAATTACTAAAATAACCATGTTTTAACTTGACAAAAACCTCCATTAACAGTCATTTTCTAACGTTTTTTTTTCAAGTCAAAACAAGGTTATTTTAGTAATATTGTATATAAAATAATATATAAAAGGGTAGAATGAGTATTTAGAAAAAACTGGTGCATCAATTTAACGTTTTCTGTCTGGGAAGATGACAAAAGGGAAGTTTTTGTCGAGTTTCTCAAAAGTTCTGGGGAGGTATTTGTTAAAATGAAACTATAAGGGAGGTTTTGATGATTGTTAGAAACTTTAGGGGAGGTTTTTGTATTTTACCCTAATAAAAATACTTTATCAATAACAATAACTAATAATTATTTTTATTTTATTAAGTAACTTACTAAATTACTTGTACTATGGTTAATTAATTTTTATTATTTTCAAATGGAATATAAGAGGACTATAGTTTTTATGGTGTTTTATTCAATGTTTTCAACATGTTGTTGACTCAGATAGTTGAACCATTCAAATTAACCATGGTCGACCCTATCCTATTTCTAATTATGGGTTTCCTAAAGCCTGGCCTATTCATGAACCCTTTACACGATCTTTGCAGCCCCACTATACAAAAAAAAAGAAAAAAAAAACTCGGTTATTGGCCTCAAATTTCAATTTTTGAGTTATATTTATAAAAAATTAAAAGTAGATATATCTTATATTCTACATATATAGATGGATGACAAGTCATGATTTGACTCATCTAACCTAGACAGTTGAACAACTGTTGACGTATGACCTAGCCTAGAGGCAAAAACTATCCAGCCTCCAAGTTAGTTTTTAAAGCACTAGTTTTATTTGTTTGATGAAGAAAATAATATTTATTTAGAAATGTAAATTATTTGATTAATTAACTTAAAAATTTAACTATTTTTAAAATTGAAGTAGATTATTTAGCCTAATAATATATCATTGAATATCACCATTTCAATATAATTAATATTTATTAATAATTAAAATTTAATATAAGTGTATTTAATGTATATAAAGTTATAGTTAAATTTAAATGGAAATGGATATAGAAAAAGTTAATGAACTTTAGGCAATTTAATGGAGTAATGGAGAGCAGAGAGAATTAGTGACATGAGTTATTTAAGGAAAGAGTTAATGACATAGTCAACAATGAGGAGGGATAATTAAAAGAGTTATGGGAATAGAGGTAATGAGGGGAGTTAAAAGTCTTAAAGATAATTGGTCACTTGAGTTATTTTTCAATTTTAAAATCAAAATAACCAAAAAAAAAAAGATAACGGCCACTAAGAATGAACCAAAATGGATTCATTTACACTATTTCTGAGTGGAAAGCTAGCCACCACCTATTTACATAGAAGTCCTTTGAGGGTGAAAGGTGTCAACTGATTTAACAAGATTTTGGCCTTCACCCCGGTTAGAAGTCCTCTCTATTTGTGAAGCTCATGAGCCATGAAGAAGCAAAAACAAAAAAAGAAAAAAAAAGGTTTTTTATATTTATCACTTTACGTGAGGTTTTTAAAATTGAACCAGACAACGAACCGTTCAGGGGTCCAGTTCCTGGATTGAATGGTCCCATCATTCGAACCGCCCGAGTCAGCGATTCGTTGACCAAATCAACAGTTTTTGGCCAAAAGAGATTCTGGGGTGAAACGGAACCAGCCAAGTGACCCGTTCCCAGTTTTTCTGGTCCAACTGTCCGGTCTGGTACAGTTTTGAAAACATTGGTATTACGTGTTATGTAATAATCACCAGGAAGAGAGAGGAAATGAAATCAAGGTTTCTAAAACCGACCCGAACAACGAACCGGTCAGGGGTCCGGTTCCCAAGTCGAACGGTCCAACAGTTCGAACCGAAAAGACAACACGTGACAAAAAAATAAAAGAATAATAAAACCGGCAAAACCATTGAACGGTTTGAACGCCCAGGTCATTGGTTTGCTGACCAAATCAATGGTCTTGGGGGAAATAACGGTTCTAGGGTAAAACGGAACCGGTCACCTGACTGGTTCTTGGTTTTTCTGGTCCAACCATCTAGTCCGATTATCCGGTTTTGAAAACCATGAATGAGATAATGGATAAAGATTAAAGAAATTGACTTCTTCCTTCTTATAAAAAAATTAAAAAATTGTATACATAATACAAATATTCTGGGTATGTAAAAAATTAAAATCTTTTATGGTCAAGTGTAAGGATAAAGAAAGAAAAAAAAAGTATCAAGGGCCATACGGGGCATCTTGGTCAACGAAAAGGACAAAAGGATTAATGGCTTTAGATGATTCACCTCATGGCACGTGAATTCAAATGCTCCACATGCAACGCTTTTAAAATCGAAGGACAACGAATCGGTCAGGATCCGGTTTTTGAGTTGAATAGTCCGATCGTTCGAATCAAATGAACTGGCCAAACTGGCCAAACTGTTGAAAAGTTCAAATAATTAAACCAACCTTAATAGTTTGTTGATCAAATCAATAGTTTTTAGGAAAATAACGGTTCGGGGATAAAACAGAACTGATAAAATGATTCTTTTTGGGTCAAGTCCGGTTTTGAAAACCATGTCCACATATATCAATATGAAGTTATTAAAGTAATACGGATAACATGGAAAATTGTGTAAATAAAACTGACGAATATCGTAGATATATAAAGTTTGAAAATTGATAAATTAGCTAAAGTTGGCATAAGAAAATTAAATATGTATTTTTACATAAAATCAATTAACTCAACCAATGATGAATGCTGGAAGTATTTTTTTAATGTGGAGGGGCGGCCCATTAAATCTTTTAAATACCCCCTATTGTTTGGCTTAATGATGCGCGGTACCCTTACTGTTTAGCTATTGTCTTGCGGTACCCTTAAGTTTTTTGACAATTGTCATTGTCGTTAAATCGGGATGGAAAAGATGATTTTATATTTTTACCCTTTCATTAACTCTCACTCATATCGAATCCATTTTGCACCATTTAATGTGGAGGGGCGGCCCATTAAATCTTTTAAATACTCCCTATTGTTTGGCCTAATGATACGCGGTACCCTTACTGTTTAGCTATTGTCTTGCGGTACCCTTAAGTTTTTTGACAATTGTCATTGTCGTTAAATCGGGATGGAAAAGATGATTTTATATTTTTACCCTTTCATTAACTCTCACTCATATCGAATCCATTTTGCACCATTTTTCAAATTATGTTTTTGCCCTCCCTTAATGACAAAGGGATTAAAGTATTACTCTCGCCCGAACACTGTTTATCATCGTTCATTGGAGAGAAATACATCATTGTTCATGCGGAGAAGAACCACAATCATCTTCCACGACTGCCACTGCAAACTCTAGCAGGTTGTATGGCGGTGCACAACAGGTTTGTATAAAAAACATGCATTTCCGCCATGTTTTTTCAGGGGAGGGATGACATTTGTTGGCTCTCTGAGCTAGTTGTTCTTTGAATATTTTTCTTACAAATTTTTACTGTTTTGCAGTGGGATTCAAATATTTTTCTTACAACTTTCTCTGAGATAGCCTGCATTTTCTGTCATCACAGAGGTATGGTCCAACTTTTTATGTGTTTTTTAACTGGGTTTTTGGGGACCACTCACAGGGATTCGTTGACAAATCCGGGTAAAATGGCACTTGGAGGTTTTGGGAGACACTTGCAGATCTGGGTATATGTGGTGTGTTGGGACCCATGTATCTTCTTTAATTCATACACATGGGATCAACATGTGGGTCCAAGTGCTCGACAAAATGTCTGAAACACTGTTTCAGCATGAATTTGTCAATACCGTATGAATTTATCAATACCAATGTATGAAACGGTGTTTCATGTGTAGGGTGTACATGATGGTGGTGGTGCTGATTTGTTTGACTATGAGCCTACCAGTGAGTATGATAGTCCAAGGGAGAGGGGCAATACACTGGAGTTTGACTTTTCCAAACTAAGTTTTCGGGTTGGTATGGAGTTTACTAATGTAAAAGAGTTTAGCCAAGCACTGAGGCAATATTGTGTGGTGGAGGGTATAGAGGTTAAAAAAAAGAAAAATGAAAACTGTAGGTTTATTGGAGTGTGTGTTGCAGTTGACTATGGCTGGAGGATTCATGCCTCCCTTAGCCATGATAGAGCCAACTTCATAGTTAAGACCCTCAATGATACACATAGTTGTATCAGGGTGACTACAAATAGGGAGGCAACAAATACATGGCTGTCAACAAAGATTGAAGGGTTGTTAAGGGCTGATCCTACCATGTCAAGAAGTGTGCTTAGGTTTGAAATTAGGAGAATGTTTAGGATAGATGTGACCTAGAGGAAAGTACATAGGGCCAAGCTTAAGGCTGTTGATAGGATCAAGGGATCCTTGGCAGATTCATATGCAATACTCCCTCAGTATTGTACAGCCTTGCTTGCAAGCAACGTTGGGTCTGTTGTGAAGCTGCATGCTCCACTTGCAATAGAAGAAGACACATATGGGGTTTTCAAGAGAGTATTCATATGCCTTGTAGGTCCAAGGGATGGGTTCTTTGATGGTTGTAGAAAAATAACTGGACCGGATGGTTGCCACACCAAGACTGGTGCAATAAGGGGTATAATACTCACAGTTGTAGGGATTGATGGCAATACTGAAATTTTTTCTATTGCATATTCTGTAGTGGAAGCTGAAAGCAGAGACAGTTGGACATGGTTCTTGGTGGAGTCAAGAGATGCTCTGGGTATTGATGACCCACATAGGTGGACATTTATGTCGGATAGGCAGAAGGTATGTATATATTTGTTTGGTTGAATTAATACATAATTTCCTTTGTTTTGATTACAAATAGCATTAATAAATGTGATGCTTGTTTGTAGGGCATTATTGAAGCAGTGTCATGTTGCATGCCTGGTGCAACATAGGTTTTTTCTACGACATCTATAGCAACTTCAAAAAGATATTCAAGGGGAAGGCATTGAAGGATGTTGTATGGGCTGTTGGGAAATCATATTCCCAGTCTGACTTTGTTCATTACATGGAAGTAATCAAAAGCATGTCCAAAGATGCATTTGAATGGTTTAGCAGGACCCCCCCCCCCCCCTCGACACATGGTCTATGCATAGGTTTGATCCATCAGTTAAGTCTAATGACATAACAAACAACTGAACATAGTCATTTAATGTGTAGATTGGGGAGGCCAGAGCAATGCCAATTGTTGAAATGTTGAATAGAAGGAAAAGATGGATGCAGAAGATTTATTATAGGCATAAGGCATCCACTACACTTAGTTACGATCTGTTGCCTAAAGTGCAATCAATCATTAACAGGAGATCAATGGAAGCTAGGTGACGTTTATTGCCCATAAATACTTATTGTGTTTTTTGGCTTGAGTAGTTCATTGTACATGTACTTACTTATTGTGTTCGAATATGTTTGTTAGAGTTTACCAATCAGGGCAATATGAGTTTCAAACACTAGGAGCTGACTTGGTTGAAAATGTTACTAAGATGGATTTAATGCTATGTACATGTAAGGTTTGGGACATAAGTGGCCTACCTTGTGCTCATGTACTTGTAGTGCTTATCTTTGCAAGAGGTAAGGTGGAGGACCTATGTGACAAGGCCTTCCACAAGGCAATATATGAAAAGGTGTATAGTCATTTTATTCATTCTCTCTCAGGACAGAAATATTGGCAACAAGTGTAATACCACCCAGTTGGACCCCTCATAGTGAGGAGGAGGCCAGTCAACCCCCAACCATGAGAAGAAGAGAAGAGGATGAAGCAACCCCATTATACCGTGCCCCACTAGAACAGAAGATAGTCAGGTGTGCCATTTGTAGTGTAACAGGGCACAACAGAAGGAATTGCATAGCCCCTCTTTCGAATATGAATAGAAAGACTCTAGTGGTAAAAAAATCACTCAAGACTCAACATAAGTGAAGTTGTGAATGGTATTTTACTTGTATATTGTGTACTAACTAGGGTATTTGAATTGTAGGGTGGAGGGCCTATTGCTGATCATGATCATACCCAGTCTGCAAGAAGGAAAGTCTTATCACCTAGGAGAGGGACTATTTCTACACAAGTTGTTGCTGGCTCATCATTAGGAGCACTAGGTGGTAGTGGAGTAGCAAGTGGAATGCTTGATAGGGGTGGTAGAACAAGGGAGAGGGGGAGGGGGAGGTCTGTTAGTGGAGGTATAGGTGGTAGAGTTGACATGGGGAACTTGCAACATCTAAAGATTGCTTCATTAGGAAGACAGGTGAGGACATTTATGTTTTCCCATAACTGTTTAGTATGTCAACTGAAGTTTGTACTGACTTTCATTTTAAATGGTATGTGTAGGCAGGGGAACAAAGTGGCTAGGATTTGAGATACTCCCAACCATGAGAGGCAGAGGAACACAACTTTCAGCTATGTTATTTTTTTTTTTTTTGAACTTTGGAATACTTTGAACTTTGATATATTTTGACACATAGAACTTGTTAGTGAGTATATTTTGAACTTTGGAACAATGATGTAGGAGAGAGCATATGAACTTGTTAGTGATTATAGAACTTCTATATTGATACAGTTGATACGTTCTTACTTTTTGGAATTCTTTGGAATTCATTTGAATTCCTTAGATTTAATGCATATGGATGCAAGTGTTTGATGCAAGTTGGGTTTGATGTAAGTGTTTGCTTCAGTTGATACAGGTTCTGCATATTAGCTTGCATATGGATGCAAGTGTTTGATTCAGTTGAAACCCCAACTGAAGGGACTGATTTCATATGGATATAGGTGTTTGATTCAGTTGAAACCCCACCTGAATGGTCTGATTTAATATGGATGCAGGTGTTTAGACTGATTTCATATGGATGCAGGTTTTTGATTCAGTTGAAATCCCACCTGAATGGACTAATTTCATATGGATGCAAGTTTTTAGACTGATTTCATATGGATGTAGGTGTTTAGATCGATTTCATATGGATGCAGGTGTTTAGACTGATTTCATATGGATGTAGGTGTTTAGACTGATTTCATATGGATGCAGGTGTTTAGACTGATTTCATATGGATGTAGGTGTTTAGACTGATTTCATATGGATGTAGGTGTTTAGACTGATTTCATATGGATGCAGGTGTTTAGACTGATTACATAGGTGGTTAGATTGATTTCATAACTGATAGTCTATGTTTGAATATACGGATTTAATGTATTTGATTGGGCTGGGTGCTATTCCTTCAGTTGAGCAAGGAGGAAAGGTTGTTGCTCTACATTGTAGCAGGAAGATTTCTGGCCCACCAACTTGCCATGTTTGACAACAGTGTTGAACTGGTTCTATGCATGTTATAGAACCAGTTATGAAATCAGTCTGTATATGAAAAACAGACACCTGCAATATTTGATAAAAGATATGAGAGAGAGAGAGATAGTACAACTGCTACTAGTTCATGAATATTTCACAACTGTTTAATTAAACAAACACCTCCAATGTTTGATAAAACATATGAGAGAGAGAGAGATAGACAGTACAACTTTTACTAGTTCATGAATCTTTCATAACTGTTTGATTAAATAGACACTTTCAAACACTAATGACAAAATAAAAAAGCCACATCATCAATCTTTTATGCGTAAATCCTTGATACGCTTCAATAATTTATCACAAAATTCGGACATTCTATTCAAACTATCCTTCTCAGATTGTACAACTGCTACTACTTCATCCAATGTGTCCATAAATGACCTTTCATTTATTCTGGAATGTCCTAAACCATCATCTGCTTTCATGGTTACACTATCCACCGGTGTTACCCCTGAAAAGAATTTACAGCCACCTACATCCTACAAAAAAATTGAATTTTCATAAGTTGTTGAACAAAATAATTATGGAATAACAAATTTTTTTTCTTACATGAGGCTTTGCACACACCCAAAACCGTTTTCCTTGGCTGCTAGGCTTTTTAGATGTGATCACTCAGCATAGCCCAATGCCACAGGGACACATCATTACTTCATCTTTCCATAAGAAAAAGTTGCATCATTTATTGGGGGCATACTATAACAAATACATGTTATTAAACTTAGACCATGTTGGGAAAACTACAACAAAATTACCTAACTGATAACCTACTTACATAGTAGTGGCACCCATAGAACTGCCGGCCAACATTCTTAGGCTTTCCATGCCTAGCCACAACTATGACACACTCTCCACCACATGGACACACCACATTCATGGTGCCCACTCACAGTTGTTGTACCTGCAATCATTAGAACATATTAGAAGTCACATACGGGTGATTGGGCATACGGGGTGGAAGGGGCGGAGGGGGTGGGGGCTGGGCATGCCGTGGGGGGCTGAGCATTTCGTCGAGCAGATGACAATCAATGACTACATCTATTCTAAATGAAAATCCCACTGCCGTTCTCATCTCTCCTCCCCCACACCGCATTAGCAGTGGCACAGTGCATTGGGGTCACCGTCGTTATCCTTCCCCACACCGTGGGTTTCAAAACCCTTTTGGGGTCACCAATGATGGTGTTGGCGCTGCCGACGCTGCAAGTTAAAACGGGTTTCAAAACCCTCCATGGGGTTGCCATTCTGTAAGAGGACGTCGGTGACTGATAACATACTCTATGAAAAGTCCACCGCACCGACGATGCTGACGTTGACAATCAACGTCGGTGACTAGCAATTGGACGCCAGTGAGCCTTACTTCCAGTGTTGGTAACATGTCCAATCGGTTCAGTGTTGACATAGCCAACAAGCCCGAACTAAAATCAAAAGGGTATTTTCAACCGTAAAAGGGTAGTTTGGGAATTATGGAAAAAAATATCAATCACGTGGTGCCACAAAGTAAACTAGTGGAGGAGCCCTACTTTGCAAGGCCTAGAATCGAACCGTCAACCTGTTGATCCGTTGACGCGGTCCCTAGTCAAAAACTATTGAATCGGTCAACGATCCATTAACTTGAGTGGTCAAACAGTCGACCCATTGACCCGTTCAATGGTTTTTGGCCATTTTCTTTTTAATTGGGAACCATCTAGGCAACCGGTTCCGTTTTATCCTAATCTCGATCCATGGCCAAAAATCGTTGAATCGGTCAACAACCCATTAACCCAGGCGGTTGAACCGTTGACCCATTCAATGGTTTTTGGTCATTTTTTATTTTTTATTTTTAATTTTTGTTGTCAGAACGGGCCATCCGTTCAAACTGAATAGTTGAACCATCGACCCGAAAACTGGTGGCCAGAACGGCTCCGTTTTTAGGTCGTATGAGTCACACACTCGAATGAAATAACATGTGTGGTATTGCTTAATGGACCTCACACACTCAATTTTTTGCCTATACTTTTCTTTTGTTAGAACGGGTCATCCATTTTTTTATTTTTTTTTAATTGGGAACCGTCTAGGTAACCAGTTCCGTTTTACCCTAATCCCAGTCCCTGGCCAAAAACCATTGAATCGGTCAATGACCCATTGACCTGAGTGGTCGAACCGTTAACCCATTGACCCGTTCAATGGTTTTTGGCCATTTTTTATTTTTTTATTTTTGTTGTTAGAATGGGCCGTCCATTCGAAATGAACGGTCGAACCGTTAACCCGAAAACCGGTGGCCTGAACGATTCCATTTTCGGGTCGTATGAGTTACTGCTTAATGGACCTCACACACTCAATTTTTTGCTTGTAATTTTTGTTGTCAGAATGGGTTGTTCGTTCGAACCAGACGATCGAACGGTCGACCCAAAAAACAGTGGCTAGAATGGTTCCATAATTTTTTGCTTGTAATTTTTTGTCCAGAACAAGCTATCCATTCGAACCGAATGGTCGAACCATCGACCCAAAAACCGGTGGCCAGAATGGTTCCGTTTTCAGGTCGTATGACTTACACGATCGAATGACATAACACATATGATACTACTTAATGGACCTCACAAACTCAACTTTTTGCCTATAATTTTTGTTGTCAGAATAGACCATCCATTCGAATCGGATGATCAAACCGTCAACCCGAAAAACCGGTGGCCAGAACGGTTCCGTAATTTTTTGCTTGTAATTTTTGTTGTCAAAACGGGCCATCTATTCGAACCGGACAATCGAACCATCGGTTGTCAAAATGTTATTAGCAACAATTATCAATAATAGTAAGCAATTATAGTATTTAATTAAATAATCATTAATGGTAGTTTTAATAATATTATTTAGTTATTTTTAATATAACAATAAATATTCATTTAATTAATAATTACCAAAATTAAATTAAATTAACAGTAATTATCAGTAATAGTCATTAATTATAATATTTTATTAAATAATCAATAACAATTTTAATTATTTTTAATATAACAATAATTACTAAATTTATTAATAACAATATTTATAATTTTAATTTAAAGTAAAATTAAAGTAAATATCTATTTATTAACAATATATATAATAACAATAATTATTAATTATAATCACTAATTATATATTTGTTAAATTACTGTAATAATAAGTAACTTAATAGTATTTATAATTTTAAAGTAAATATCTAGTTATTAACAATATATATATATATATAAGAACATTAATTATTAATTACAATCACTAATTATATATTTATTAAATTACTGTAATAATCGATAATTATTAAATTACAGTAATTAATTACTGTAATAATCAGTAGATTCCATTAATTAAATTACAGTAATTAAATTATAGTATTTAGTTATTGTAATAATTAGTAGATCTATTAATTACAGGGTTGCTCTCACGTGGGTCCATTTCCTCCACGGAGAGAGCAGCCTATTGTATTAACATATAGATAGATATAAGATCCCTGAGCCATCCAAACTTCAAATGAAAGAAAAAAATTCATTGAACACTAACCAACATAAAGTAGAGGAGATCAAACTATAGTAGGAAGTTGGAATCTAGTAGTAGTAACCCTCATGCCGTTGTTAACTCAATTAATCGGCACTTTGGTTACCTTTTCCTAAAATATGTGAAAAACACCATATTACTAAGAAGGTATTTCTGATCGTGTAAGAAATTGATGAAGAATATGTATCTCTCATTTATATTAATCAGAATCTCATTATCATTTTCCTTTCCACCACAATTGCATCGAGAAAAGCCAAGTATTCTTTTGGATAAAAGTAGAAAAAAAATCTAAGCATAAAATACCAATAGCATTTGCAGATATACCACAACCGTCACTGTGTTATGAGAGTCTAAGCCCTCAATCTCGTAATCAGAAGCAAACTTGGTTATCTCGGGTGGGAAGACTGTGCAACTGAGAGAGAGAGAGATAGATAGATAGATAGAGACGACAAGTGAGAAAGGAGAGAGACAGAGAGAGCAGGAGGAAGAAGACGTGAAGAGGAAGAGGTGGCAGCCACTTGGTCTTTAGCGACAGTTTTAATTGACCGCGCCGCTAATAACCAATATTTCTCGTGGCGGCCGCTTTTCTGTCACCCCAAAAACAGCCACTAAAAATAATATTTCTTGTAGTGCCTCAATCCAAGCTCAACCTGAATTTAAGTTTTTTATGAGTATTTTGGTTTAAGCCCAGCTTAAAATTTGAAAACTAAGTCCAACTTATGCAAAATCTTTGATTGAATTGGATCAGGTTTGGAATAGGCCTACTCAAACTGTTCCCCTAACGTATGTACAAAATCTGTACATCCCATGGATCCCCACTGGTATTACTAAAACACCTCTATAATTCCAATCTTACCGTTTCCTTAGAACTTGTAGCAAGTCAAGATAAGACATTGACAAAAAGAGACATTCCACCAAGGTTGGGTTTTAGATTCAAATTCAATCATTTTGAAATATTTGAAATAAAAGAAGGAAGTTTTTGTTTGGTATCAACATCTTTATTTATTTAGTTGTTTATTTTTGTATTAATTGATATCAAAAGAGGTGTTCAACGAACTGGGAACCCATCTTATCGCTGAATAACATAACTTGCAATTTTGTCATGATTTTTGATTCTATGATGGACCACTTCCCAATTCCTCTGAATTCTTGATTTGTCGTCCTTCCCTTACAACATTCAAAATCCTAGAAAATAAGGAATTGAAGATCATTATCTTCGAAGTTGTACTTTTGATTCCTAATTTTCAGATTCCACTCTAAGCCAAACATGTCTTTAATGTAAAAAGCGCATAATTCTAAGGGAATGTTTGAAATCATCTCATCATATTGAGTTTATCCAAAATTTTAAATTTATTTGATGTTAGGGATGTAAGTTGGGTGGGCCAGGCTGGAGATTAAGGCCCAACCCTAAAAATGAGGCCTAAAGTCTGAGCCCAGACCAAGCCTGAGGATTATCCTGATCTGTCCAACTCAGGCCTGGTTTGTATTAATGCCGGGTTGGGATAGAATTGAGGTAAGGTCAGGCCAAGTTTGGGCTACTTAAGGGCTAGGCTTGGAATGAGTCTAAAGTTTTGGACATGGGCCCAGACAGAGGGCAAAAAATTCAACCCTGTCTAAAATTGTGGGTTGGGTTGATCCTGTGCCTACCAAGTTTGGCTTCAGTCAGTGCAAGTCCATGTTCACACCGTTCGAACAGCTTCTTGCAGCCTTGCGTTAGGAATATCTTCCCATAAAATAAAGCACATAGGTATGGAGATATTCCCAATGCAAGGGTGTAAAGACTGTTGAAATGGGCAATGCATTGACTGAACCCCCTAATGTTAGTTAGGAATTCCATTTTTTGATATTTTTAAGATATTCAAGTAATGTAATGCAAGTTTATATAGTTCATTGCTTATAAAAGAAGTTATGTAATTTATTAAATTAACTATTTATGATATTTTATCTTATGATCGTTAATAAGTGATACTCTACTTAATAAATTGGAAGTTAAAATAATATATAAATAATTTAGAATAAATTAGCAATAGTTTGTAAAAATATTCAATAATAGAAGTCATTTTTAGTTCATTTAATATATATATATACATACATACATACATAAATATGTATGTATATGTATATATATTGTTTTTATTTAATTTATTAATACTACTCTACTCCATCTCATTTTACTCATATTGACAGCCCTAATAGCCCCATTGGATCTGAGCTCATGCTTATAAGATTTTATTCAATTTGAATCCCAATATTGACGAAAAATTAAATGCATGTATTTAGAAGGTGGAGAGAGATATAGATAGAGATAGAAATATATAGAGAAAGAGATAGGGGATGGAAAGAAACTTATAATTAGATGGGCTATTGGGCATAGAATAGGAGATGTTTTAGGAAGAAGTTTTAAGATTTGAATTGTGGAAATGGAATAGAGACTTTAGAAAGATTTTTAATATTTAGATTTTAAGATTTGAATTGTGGAAAGGAAGGATGGCTTGGCTTACTTGGAGGGCTGGTAAGAGAAAAGTAGTCTCTAATTGGTTAATTGTTTCAAAAAGACATGAAATAAAAAATTAAAATTCAAAAAAAAAAGGAGAAAAATGTAGAGATTAGAGACTTGTTTTAGTATATATACTAGCGGGGACCTATGTGATGCACAGGCTTTGTAAAATGCAAGTAAAATAACAAAAACCTATAGTAATTTATAATTGTATGTCGACAACCGATACCTATATTAGCAATTAATAAGTTTTTAATTTATTAATTTTTATAATATTAGCTTTCATTCAATAACAATTTTTTATGTAATTATTTGTATGAAGAAGAGTTATTGTTTAATAATTTTAGTTATTAATGTTAAGTAATAAAATAATAATTGTTGTTAAGTATTAAAATAATAACTATTTTGAAAATTCATATAATCGTATTACTAATTTATTTTATCTAATTTAATTATTATTTAAATAATTATTAGTAAATTAATAATCAATAAACTTAGTAAGTAATAGTAAAAAATTTGTAATTAGTATAATTAAGTTAGTTATTATAACATGTTGTTTATTATTTTAATAATTTTCTCGGAGTGGAAGCTTCCAAGCGTCTACATTTGATTAGGACCATTGAACCTGGCTTGTTTCTAGCAAATCCCCGGTATCCTCTCTCAAACCAATCTAACGATTCCTGAAGTGGTGACCCCAGGAAACTTAGGAATAAATCAATTAATAGAATTTTTTTGGTAATTTTATTTTATTATTTTATGCTAATTTTATATTAACAAAAAAAATGTAAAAGTATTATAAAAATAAATTTATAATAAAAATTTAATTTACTTTAAATTAGTAAACTTAATTACTGTTAACAAAAAAATAGCAAATATTTTAACATTAATTTACTATTATCTAAAATTAAAAGAAAATTTTCAATTTACTAAACTAAAAATTATAATAAATAAACACAAAATCTTGTGTTTACTAATTCAAGTAAAAATAGGAAAACTTACAAAAATTTACACAAAATGATAAAAAATTAAAAAAAAAATCTTGTGAATTAACAAAACAATTGTATTGAGAATTACATTCATGTTAATTATGCAAATTATACCTTATGAACAGTTCCAACACAACCCCTAAAACATTTGACATTTGAGCTCTTAAAGATGAACTAGAAACATAACCCAACAATTAAGTCCATGGGATGCAACCACTACCCTTAACTAATTTTTCTTTGGAAACCAGGTTCCCTTCATGAAATCATGTAAGGGGAGCCTCAACAACAGGTCCAACCTTGAAACACTTCAAAAGTTGAATATTGCACTATGGAAAGAAGATCAAGCGAAAAATTCAAACAGTAATGTTATATATCCCACTAGCAGGGCTAGTGCGATGCACGAGCTTTGTTAAGCGAAAGTTAAACAACAGAAATAAATAGGAGTTTATAATTGTTTTATATTTTAACTTTCTAATAACCAATCTGATCGAATTCGACCTGAGTTAGTTGGTTTTCTAGTATTTTCGAACAACTTTGGTTTAGCAGTTTTTCAACTCGACCAAGTTAGGTCAATTTCGATTTGGCCATTTGTAAACTGACCAAAATTGAGTTGACCCTGAAATAGATATTTATTAATATATTTATATTTTAAATATACTTATTTTAATACGGGAAAGTGGAAAATTTCCCATATTTCTTAGTCTAAAATATTTTATATCATAAATTTAATTTTCTTTAATTTATTTTTTAATAATATAACTGTAATTTATTAAATTGAAATTTAATTTTTAAGTTTAAATCTTTTAAAAAAACAAACCAAACTAAAAATAGAACCAAACTGATACAATCTGAGTTGGCGGGTTTTCACTAATGGTCAATTGGTTTCGGGTGACAAACTCTCGACCTAACTAGGTAGATTTGGTTAGGGAAACTGCCTACAATCAAATTGAACCAATCATTGAAAACTCCTAATTTCAGCTAAATTAATAGCCTAATCTCTAATAAATAACAATAGTTTAATCTCCAATAATTATTGAAAATAAATTTATAATGAAAATATAATAGGTATCTAATAAAAATACAATAATTACAAAAATACAATAAATACTGAAAATATATTAAATTAGTCAATAAATAGTGTAATCTCAAATATTAGTTTAATCTCTAATAAATATTAATCAATAAATTATAAAAATACATAATTACTAAAAATAAATTTATAACAAAAATACAATAAATACAATAAGTTAAATTTCAAAAGTTAAATAATAGTTGCTTAACCTCCAATAATTAATGACAATTTACTATTAAATAACAAAACAGAAATAGATTCATAAATAATTATTGAAAATCAAAAAATACAATAAATAATCACTGAAAATAAAATAAATATTAATTTTAGTGTGTGTATATATATATATATAGATATATAATGAATATGCACTATTATTGTAAACTTATTAGTAATAAATATTATTCTTTTGAAAGATATTTTCAATAATTATTAATTGATATAAGTTAAATTATCTATTTACAATATTGTTTAGTTATTTAAATAATATTTTTATTTAAAATTTTAATTGTTTATTGAATTTAATAATTCGTAAAATTATAATTAGTACTATTATTACATAATTTGTCATTAATTTTTGTAACATATTAAATTATTATTAATATGAATATTATGGAATCTATTATAATTATTTTTCAACATTTAAGAATTTTTTCAAGTTTATTACATAATTTCGTTATTTTAGCTATTTAAAATTTAGTCATGTTAAATATTTCATTATGTAATATTAAATATTTTGTATATAATTGTTTAAATATTTTTAATGTTTTGTTATTTAAGATATTTATTTATTGAAATATTTAAATTATTTTATTTTTTAATGTTAATTTTTTATTATTTGAATAACATTTAAAATGAATAGTTCATAAAATTATAATTTATATCGTTACTACGTAATTTCATGATGATTTTTGTAAAAATATGAAATTATTAATAGTATGAATATTATTAAATTTATTATAATTAATTTTTATGTTTTGAACAAATATTTTAAAGTTAGTATATAATTTTGTTGCAATATTTAAATAATTCTGATTTTTTTTAATTGAAACTTTCTTTAGATAGATGTAGATAAAAAGTGGGGGAGAAGATAAGTAGGAATTAGAGATAGTTTAGGAGGGAATCTCTCTATTAAATTAGAGATAATTTAAGGTATAAATAAGAGTTGGAGAAAATTTAGGAGATAAATAGGAATTAGAGTGAATTTAGGAGAGAGTGGTGCCACTTGGCTAAACATTAGAAAATAAAATCCCTTTTTCTTTATGGTTGTTAGAAATAGTTAAGCCTATGTTATTTCCTTATTGGTTTAATAGGTAATTATGTGCAATTAAAAAATAAAAAAAAAACAGGAAATTAGGAAGGGGGTTTGGAGCAGGGAGAGGCATGGTGATGTGAACTGTCTTGCTATATATACATAGATATAGATACATAGGTAGATAGATAGATTACTTGTAATCATTTATATTATCATACTTCTAATATAATAAATGTTATAATGTTTTTGTAATATTTATCATAATAGGACCTCCACAAAGAAGCTAAGTAGATACTTATACAAAGCTAATTATCATTATATATTATGGAAATTATTTATACAAAGCTAACTTTGACACTCATACATAGTGGTCTAGAGGGCCTCTCCTTGCTCCAAACCCCTTCCTAATTTCCTGTTTTTTTTTCGAATTTTTTATTTTTATAAATTCATGTAATTGCCAATTAAACCAATAAGGAAACAACATAGGCAATAATCCCCTTATCTTATTTATAAAATCTATCTCTCTCTCTCTCTCCACACACACACGCGTGTTCACCCCGTGTGCATTCACAATAAACTAAAACATCTCATCTCCTAAAAGTTCTCCTAAAATATCTCCCCCACTTAAAACTTCCTCCTAAAACATCTCCTAACCTATATCACAATAAATAACCTAATTCTAACATCTCTTTCCCAACCCCCTATCACTCTTTCTCTATCTAAAATACTAATGAGTAAAAAATATCTAAAAGACTAATAAGAATAAAATAAGAGAAATAATAAAATTAATAAAATTTAATAATTAAAAAAAATATTATAATTATACATAATATTTTTCATATCATCATTCAAAATTTAATAATTTATATTTACTAGAATAATTTTAATTTAAAAACTATTAACATAATAAAAAATTCAAAATAAATTACTTTTTTTTATTTTAACAATAATAATTGTTAAAATTAATTATAGTAATATTATACTTAATTTATAATAAATTTTTAAACAGTAATAAACTTAGCATAATATCAACTTTAATTATGCATCAATAACAATTTACTAAATAAATCAAAATTTAATAAAAGTAAAAATTATTAATTTAAACTCTATTTAATTTTATTTTTAAAACAATGAAAAATAAACATAACAAGCTAAGTTCAATAGGGTTTACCTTCACCCTATCCAAGCCCATCATTTTTCCACATCATCGGGCTCTTAGCCTCTACCCATGTATAAGATAAATAAAATAATGAAAATATCAATTTATTTTGATATTTTAGTAATTAATTATTCATAAAATACATAAATGTTTGAAAATTAATTTATTCATCTCAATAATTATTGAATAATCAAACTTTAATATTTAAATATTAATTTATAATTATGTTAAATTAATTATATATTAGTATTATCTGAAATTGATAATTATTACATAAAAAATTCAATAAATAAAATATAATTATTTATTTTAAATTTTCAAAAAAATAATTTTCTGTAATTTTTAGGCAATTTCGGAAAATTATTAATTTGAAATTTAATTTTGGTAATAAAAATTATTTATTGATCTTTCCATTTACAATGGTTTTTGGCAATTGTTAATATTAAATTAGAAAATTATTGGGATACACATACACACACACGCGTTCCCAATCAACCAAATCATCTTCTCTCCTAAAAGTTCTCCTAAACTATCTCCCCCCCACCTAAAACTTCCTCCTGAAACATCTGCTATGCTATCTCACAATAGCAACCTAATTCTAACATCTCTTTCGCAACCCCCTATCTCTCTTTCTCTATCTAAAATACTAATACGATGAATAAAAAATATCTAAAAGAGTAATATTAATAAAATAAGACAAATAATAAAAGATTAAAAGTAATAAAATTTAATAATTAAAAATTATTGTAATTATACATAATATTTTTCATGTCATCATTGAAATTTTAATAATTAATTATAATAATTTTATATTATACTATAACAATTTTAATTTAAACATAATAGGTAATTCAAAATAAGTTACTATTTTTTAATTTTAACGTAAATTATGCATCAATAACAATTTACTAAATAAATTAAAAATTAATATAAGTAAAAGTTATCAATTTAAACTCTATTTAATTTTAATTTAAAAATAATGAAAAATAAACTCAACAAGCTGTGTTCAATAGGGTTTACCTTCACCGTACCCAAGCTCCTCATTTTCCACATCATCCAGCTCTTAGCCTCTAGACATGTCACCCTACCTCCCATTTCAATGTTGTAACAAAGTTGGAAACTTCCCAAACATTAAATGTATAAGATAATTAAAATAATGAAAATATCAATTTATTTTGATATTTTAGTAATTAATTATTCATAAAATACATAAGTGCTTGAAAATTAATTGTTCATATCAATAATTATTGGATAATCAAATTTTAATATTTAAATATTAATTTATTATTATATGGAATTAATTATATTAGTATAATCTGAAATTGATAATTATTGCATAAAAATTTCAGTAAATAAAAGATAATTATTCATTTATAAATTTTCAAAAAAAAAATTTTTCTGAAAATTTCAGGTAATTTTAGAAAATTATTGATTTTGAAATTTAATTTTGGTAATGAAATTTATTTTTTGATCTTTTCATTTACAATGGCTTTTGAGAATTTTTAAATATTAAATTGGAAAATTATTGGGAAATTTTACCTATATTTATAATTTCCATAACTATTAAATTGGAAACTTTTAATAATTTCTATAATTAATTATGAGTAATTTATATTGGTTTCTAGTAATTATTAAATTGAAAAATTATTGGGGAATTTTAATATTGAAAATTTATATTTGGTAATGATTAATAGTTTCTATAATTATTGTAACTTACATCGGTTTTTGATATTTATTGGGAATTTTTAATTAAGTGATTTCCATAAATTAATTTTCATGTTTTTGGTTATTTAATTCAGTGAAAGTTAATTTAGAATTTTTGAAAAAATCCATAAATTAATGTTCATAAGTTCATTTTTTTAAATTGATTTATTCATATCAATAAATTTTCAAAATTTTATTCATATCAATTCAGGAATTTAGTCATAAATGTTTGAAAAATAATTTATTTATATCAATCTTTGTACTAAGGATTTTTAAGAT
Organism: Nelumbo nucifera; assembly: GCF_055504915.1. Lineage (NCBI taxonomy): Eukaryota > Viridiplantae > Streptophyta > Magnoliopsida > Proteales > Nelumbonaceae > Nelumbo > Nelumbo nucifera. The sequence goes on from NC_142655.1 coordinate 45,638,188, forward strand.
ATTCAAAATTTTCTTTCTATTTTTTATATTCCATTGTGCAAACAATAATAAACTATAAATAGATATTTTTATTAATTTAGTTTTAATATCCTATGCTCAATTATCAATTGGTTAGTTGGTAAGGTCTCCTGTTGGTTATAGTTGAGACTTAGGATCAAATCCAGCTTGCACTAGGGTTGGGAAACTTTATGGGTTTGGGGATGACACCCCCCCGGTGGTTGTGTAGGCCCCATGAAGAGCAATTTTTAAGCCTTCCCTATATTTTAACCTCTGCCAAAAAGAAAAATCCTTGATATCTTTCAAATTAGGGAAAATTGCAAATTAGTACCCTATGCTTTGGGCCTAATCTAACTTTGGTCCCCAAACTTCCAAATGTGCCAATCCAATAGTTAAGCTTACCTACCATTAACCGGCCGTTAAGTGGCATGCAAAAGGACACAAATGCCCTTCAGGTGTCACCTAATTTTCTTTATGAACCAATTCTTTGCATTGGTTTTAATATGTAGAAGATGATGTTGGAAAAGGAAATATCGCTAAAAAACTATTCAGAGAATGTCATACTCAATTTATTTTGTCAAAAATTAATAAATTATCTAATAAATCAATATTACTTTGGTTTAGTATTGATTCTTGAGGAAGAATCAATATTTCGAAGGGTAATTTTGATATTTTCAAAAGTCTTTAATTGTATATGTCATCATGTGATAGAGATAACTGACGAACTACTAACGACTGGGACAAAAGTGGCACATTTTGGAAGTTTAGGTACTAGATTGGCACATTTTGAAGTTTAGGGACGAAAGTGAGATTAAACCCAAAGTATAGGTACTAATATGCAATTTTCCCTTCAAATTATCTGATTTCCTGTGCATCTCAGGGGCCCTACTATTATATATAAGCATATAACTAGAAATGCCAACGATATGCTACTACTACCTATACAACGCCATAGCTAATAAGGAATAAGGTTTAGAAACCCTTGTGAGGTCCATTTCTCATATGACCAGTCTATAAATAACCAGTCCTCCAAACTCCTTTGCAATTTTCTAGGAATCTTGTTAGTATCTTTATATGGTTGGACTAGGAAAGGAACAGAAGCACCATGTCTCTTCTTAACCTAGAATACGAAATGTTTTGTCTCTATTTTTACAAGGTCTATTAGGGACTAAACTATATATACATGGAGCCTAACTCAATCAAGGTACGTAGAGCTTTTGTTGCCTAATTTGGTTACCCTACAATTTGAGTTCATAGTCATGTAAGATCAAACATTCAACCATAGCAATATGTAAGGGTGAAAGTTCAAGGGCACGGATCAGGTGTAATTCAGCAACCACAAATGCCGGTGCTCCAGGCACTCTATCAAGTTACATAACTGCTATTTATTTTTGGGGTTCTATTAGATAACCACAACTTTTTGCCCTTAATACCAATAAAAATAACTGTGTTAATATAATTTCTAAAACATAGATTTTTTTTTTTTCAAAAACATCAAATAAGGGCACCAGCACTGACATACGCCTTATGTTGTCATCAAAAGTGTAAAGCTATACAAGAATAGTTGTTTAAACACTACTCTTTACATTGCTTCTCATGATCATCGACAGACCAAGAATCCATCTGCTTTCTCTTTTTTACTATTGCTGCTATTTCTCTCACATTGTAATTGAGTCCTCCTCCACTCCTCTGTAGACTTGGGTGTGAATCCATTCAAACAACTACAAATTGGTAAATCTACAACATTACAACTTCCGAACATCACACTTTTGCATTTACTGTAAACCTCACACTTCTACACTTCTGTACTTGCAGTAAACATCACACTCTGTATTTGGGGCAGACCAATGAATTGAATAAACCAATCGTTTTTGGTTTTACTCCAATGATATTCTACCATTGGGAATTTGCATCTAAATTGAATCCACCGAGGAATACAAAGTGCATATTTGACACCCCTATAAAGACAAACCTCTCTCTCTCTCTCTCGGTTCTTGTCACCACATCACCACCACCAAACCACTCTCCTCTCTTTCTCTCCTTGCTGCTTAGATCTTCCATTTGAAGGTCTCCACACAATCTATGGGTTTAAAGAGGGGACTGTATTACATTGCCCTTATTTGATATTTATTCAATGAAGTTATTCTACTTTAGTTATTATATTAAAAGTATTATTTTTATAGATATTAGGGGCGAAAAGTTGCTCTTATCTGCTATAACCCCTTTATTTTTCATTTTCCTTTGCTATTGAATGCAAATGTAGGAACTAATGGCTTGAATTCCTGTTCAAAACCACTTGTATTTTCCATTCAATAGCTTGAGTTCCCATTTAAAACTACTTATATTTTCCATTCAATAGCTTATGTGTTTGAAGGGACATTCATACCTAGAGAATGCATTTTCCATTAAATACAAAGGGATTTGAGAGGGAGACTGGGGTGGAGCCCCTATTTTTCAATCAAAATCAAATGGGAAATGCAGAGGGATTTTAGAGGGATACTAGGGTGAAGGCCATGTTTTTTAATCAAAATCAAAGGGGAAATACATACCTGTAATAATAGCTTGACCAAGAGAGTCGAATGTAGCTTGAATGCAGAGCTTCACCAAGAGAATTGATTGCAGGAACTCGAGCTCGAAGCTTGTTTCTCTTATGAAATTTCTATTGGTTTTGTTCTTTTGGGATATAAACAGAATTGAACACAAAATGTCTTGTAAGAGTAGAAGGCATTCTTCTTTTTCAAAGAGACTATCCAAATCGGAAAGAAAGAGACTTTCGAGTTTCTATCAGAAATGTGTATTCCTTGAATACATCCTTCTTTTGTAGGCATTTGAGAGTTATAACTTTGATTCTCAATTAATCTTCGAGGAGTTATAAATAATTTAGGAAAGAATAATGAGTGTGCATGTTTTATGGAGATACATGATTTCTAAAAATAATGTCTTTTTTATGGAAAGTGGAGGAGAAGATAGATCAGGGGAGTTGAGGATTTTATCTAAACATTAGGAGTTTAAATGGGTGAAGCTTTGGTAAAGGGAGAAACAGGGGTGCTAAGGTAACAAGCTAAGAGTGTTAGGAATGGTATTTTGAAGAGAGAGAGGCAATCTAGGAGAAGCCAATGTTGGGAAAAGAGAGAAAAGAAAGGACATCTGATGTGGCCATCTTTGTTTTAATATTACTAATATATATAGATTATTATTTCTTACTTATTGTAATCTCACCTGTAAGTAAGTTTCTTTACATTATTCTTTTTCCTTTAATTCATTGAAATAATTGCTTGGTGACATGTGGCACTTGCCACATCATCAACTATGGGTTAAACATTGAAATTTTGATTTAATGGGTGTTTGGTATAGTGGCCTTGCATTTGCATTGATGTTATAGTTTTAGTTAATTAAGGGGGTGTTTTATAGTGTGAATGAGAAATTGGTGGGTGTGGATTTGTCCACACTACACTACTATGTCAAGGACCAATACACACCACACCATAGTTCACAATTGTTCTAAGTTGTAAACAAAATGTGTGGAATGGTCCAATCTACACTTACAATGGCGTTCTGTAGGCATGGCCTGGACCAGAATGCCTATATGAATGTTCAATGGTAAAATGTTGTAGGGTAAAAAATGATGCATGTGGTGCATATTATCAATAAAAAATTGTGCAATACTTGAGAATCAAATTCAACCACGATAAAAAAAAAAAAACAAAAATGGACTATAATTTGTTGTTGATTGGTCCTTGCCACAGTGGTGTAGTGTGGACTAATCCATTCACCAATTTCTCATCCACACTATAAAACAGCCCCTAATATAAGTTTTTGAGAAACAATGTAAAACCACATACCCTACAAAATACTCACCAATTTCTCATCCACATTCACCAATTATTTGATTAAGACAATGTAAAAACACATATCCTACAAAATACTCACCCATTTCTCATCCACATTCACCAATTATTTGATTAAGACAATGTAAAAACACATAAACTATCAATTATCATTCACGTAAAATTTAAAATGTTATTAAGTTCAACACATAATACATAAAGTTTTTATGTTTTTCAACAATATATGGGTTGGAGAGGGTTGGGTTTAACCTAATACCATACCCTAGCTGTACGGGTATGGGTTGTAGAATCCCAAAACCCGTTCTTCAAGAAAAAAGCCCGTCCCATCAAATTTGATGTTTTAGGTATAAATAGAAATTTGCATTGATCAGCTCAAAAACATTTCAAATGGAAAAATCTCTTTACAAATTTGCATTGATCAACTCAAAATGTTTTCAAAAGCATTTCAGATGGAAAAATCTCTTTTACAAATTTGTATTTTGATCAACTCAAAACGCTATGGCAATGCAACGCTACCATACCAAATCGTTGTTGTTTAGATTTTTCATGTTTAAATTAGCAATAGTTGAAGTATTTAATTTAATTTGAACATTTAAATCAGTTTGTTTATAATATATATATATATATATATACATATATATATATGTGCACTTTTCTTTTTCTTTCACCTTGCCCCTCACCGTAATTTCACAATGATCTCTTTCAGTTCTAAGTTTATTTCTCTTCTTATGCATAGCACTTGTCCTTACAAGAAAGGTTCCTTTTGTTTGCAGTGCAAAATCTGAACATGAAACAAATTTTAAATATGATTCAATTTTAAATATGTTTGTGTGTAATTATGGCTCAGTTGGATTATATTTGCATTGTAATACTTTCTTTCAAGGGAAAATTCCTGATCAATACCTTGTACTTTGGCTTGATTCACAATTTGGTCCCCGAACTTTAAAATGCGATAATTTAATACCTGAATTTTCAAAAATTTGACAATCCAATACCCAAACTTTCAAAATGTGACAATTCAGTACCTACCGTTAATCAGTCCATTTATCAGTCATTAAGTGACATTTGAAAAGTCAAAAATGTCTTAAGAATGCCATCTAATTATCTTTATCAACCATCCAAACATTGACAATAAAATGAACAGTCACAAATTATAAATTCTTCTAAACAGTCACCAGCTTTTTTGAATAGAAGAGGCTAGGATCTGGGATTGTTCAGTTTTTTTTTGTCAACATTTGGATGGTTGATAAAGAGAATTAGATTGAATCCGAAGGGCATTTTTGACTTTTCAATTGTCACTTAACGGTTGATTAACGACAAGTACTGAATTGTCACATTTTGAAAATTTGGGTACTGAATTGTTACATTTTGAAGTTCGGGTATTGGACTGTCGCATTTTAAAATTTGAGTACCAAATTGTCACTCGAGCCAAATTACAGGTACTGATCGGGAATTTTCCCTTTTTTTACAAATTGAACATAAAACTTATACTCTTATTTGACAAAATTTATATTCTTTATCTCATTTGCATTAATGAGCGGTGCAAAATTTACATAAAAAAATTGATACAAGATTTACACCACCTTTTTTCAACATTAGTTTTCTCTCATATAAAGTTGGGACCACGTCATATTGCTTTTTACGCTACCTTAAATCATGGTTTCAATATGCCGTTGACCCAGATGATTAGACCATTTCACACCTGATCTAGTCCTTTGCCAAAAGCTGTTAATTTGATCACCGACTTGCCAAATACCGTGCCAGGTTTGGCACGATGGTCCGGGCCATGGTAGGCCTGGGGTTCCACGGGTCGGCATGGCATGGCACGACTATGCATGTTCTGTCGCCCATAGCCCACGTGCTAGCATAGCACACGGCACAGCCTGCGGGCCCGTAGAGGGTCGCACTCGGCCTGCCCGGTGGACTAGCCATTGGGAGGGGTCCCCAACAGCTAGTTTTAGCTTTTGAGGGTTTTTTTACAGAAATACCCCCCAAAAGCTATAAACAACTATATAGGGGGTATTTATGTGTTTTGGTTTTTGGGGAGAAAAAATGACAAAAATGTCCCCCAATAGCTATATAATAGCTAGTTTGGGGGCATTTTGAGTAAAGTAATAAATAACTTTACAATGACCAAAATACCCCTAACAACAACTAATAAATGGCTAGTTTTTAGGGTATTTTGGGCAATTGAATTATTTTCAATTCCTATAAATAACCCTATCCTCCACAATTATCGTCACACCAATTCAATAATTTTCTTAATCTCTTCTCTAGTTCTCATACTCTCTCAAATCTCAATCTCTCATACATTCTTTGATTCTCCAATTCTCAACTTTATTGAAATTTCAACAAGAAGAAAGCTTGCTCAATAGCTCAAGTATCTCAATTTAGCAATTTGGGAAGTTTGGACTCTTGGAGTTGAAATGCTTCAACTGTTGAAATCAAGTTGGGATTCTTAACCGACAATCTGGGTAAGTGCAATTAAATTAATTTTTATTTTTTAGAATTAAAAAAAAAAATGATCAACTCCTCTCGAAACCAATTGCCCAAAATGTTCAATGTTGACGATATTCAGTCGTAGCATGGTAGTGTTAGCACCGATATGGATGCTATTGATATTGATGGAACTTTCACCCCTAGTACTAATACTAGGGGAAAAAAAAGAAGGCCACCATATAAGTTGATTAGCCCGATTAGAAAATATTTAAAGTAGAAGAGGTTTAGGGGAAGAAAAAAAGAATTGTTTGCCAAAAATGTAGGAAAGACTTTAGTTATTGTAGCAAGGGTGGTACTAGCCGTTTGGGTAGACATTTGCTCACCCATGACAAGAAGAAGAAGAAGAAGAAGGGAGAGAAACAATACAAACACAAATTAGGTAGGGGGTTTTGGTACATTTAAATATTCTCAAGAAAAAATGAGGCAAGAATTAGCAAAATACATTGTACATGCTGAACAATCATTTTTGTTAGTTGAAGATATTAAACTTGAAAAATGGTTACGTAATTCTGTAAAACCACAATTTAAAAAAGTTTCTAGGAATACTATTAGATCAAATGCTTTAAAAATTTTTTATTCATATAAACAAAATTTAATTTATATGTTATCAAATCTTAATTCTAAAGTTGCAATTACTTCTGATATATATTTAGACTTCTAAATTTAACGTAAGTTATATTTATGTTACCGGTAATTTTATTGATGAAAATTAGCTTTAAATAAAATAATTTTAAGTTTTACTAGGCTTGAATGGCCACATAATGGCCTAGCTATTGCTGTAAATATTTTAAATACTTTGCATGCTTATGGAATTGACAATAAATCATTTTCTATTAGTTTTAATAATGCTAGTAATAATGATTCAATAATAAATATTTTAAAATCTCAATTAAAGCCATGTTTAAATGATAAATTATTTCATATCATATGCGCATGTCACATCTTAAATTTATGCATTCAAGATACTTTAAATATTATTTCTACTCATATTTCTAAAATTATAAATTGTATTATAGTTTAAAATATGAGCATTTTATATTAGATATTAAACATAGATGGAATTCTACCTATTCTATGTTAGAAAATTGTATTTCTCACGAACAAATTCTTAGTGATTTATAATGCAAAAATGCCTACTGATATTATATTTGAGGAAGTCTGGGAAATGACAATTTGTATAAGATATTTTTTAAAACATCTTTATGATGCAACTAATGAATTATCGGGTATTTATTATCCAACTAGTTGTAATTTAGCTTATCAATTAATGATGATTAGTTATTGTTTTGCAAAATATAGAAAAAAATCCACAATTTAAAAGTATTGTTGAAATAATGGAAAACAAATTTAAAAAATATTGGGAGAACATTTATCCTCTTTATTGTTTAACTACAATATTAGATCCTAGGATTAGGAAAGATGGTTTAAATATTTTATTCAAGGTGCAAAGTATCGATACGATACGAGTTTCGGTCATATCATATCGGTACTTAGAAATGGTCGATACGTACTTTTTTTTTAGTTTTTTTTCAAAGTTTAGTTTTTTGGGAAATTTATAAGATATTTTTTATTATTAAAAAAAATTGGGGGTCCGAAACGCCTACGATACGATACGCCCCGTATCGGGCGTATCATATCGATACTTTGAACCATGATTTTACTTGAAACATATTGTGAAAATACGAATATTGAAATTGGAAATAAAAAAGAAAAAATTAATAGTTTATTATTTGAAATGTATAATTTATATGAATTTGAAGTAACTGGGAATAATAAAAATTCTAGAACTTGTACAACTGCATCTTCCACTTTTGAACTTGAGTCTAGTAGTGGAAGAGAATAACGTTTTTATTTAATAAGTAAGAGGCAGAAATCCACTACCTTGACAACAAGTTCATTTACTAAACTTAATTTTTATTTAGAAGCAATTTTTTCTACTGAAGGTGATTCTTCCTTCACCTCAAGGGAACAAATACTTTTGATATTTTAGCCTGGTGGAGTGAACATGCAAAAAATTATCCAGTTCTCGCTGCCATGGCACGTGATCTACTAACCCCTTTGGTGTCTACAGTTCCATCGGAGTATTGTTTTAGTGCATGTACTAAGGTGTTGGACAACAAGAGAAGTTGTATGAATGATAAGAGTCTACTTTAAAGATTGATTGGATCTTTAAAGAAGTTGGACAACAATACTAAGTATTGTTCATCTACTTTAAAGATTGATTGGATCCATGCTAAAGATAGATTGCAAGACAAATGAGGGCATGACACTAAACTTAATGTTTCACCTGAAGTAGATGATCAAAGTCAAGAACAATAGGAGAAAATGATGAAGTCAATATTTTTTATATACTCAATAGTTGTATAGCATTTTTTCAAATTATTATAAATTTTGTTTTAATTTATTTGATATTTTTAATAACATAATTTTTTATTTTCAATTTGTAACTATATTGTATTTTTTATATTTTATTAATTTATTCCATTTTCTAATTTTCATATTTCATTCATCAAACCATTGTATGCTTTGTATCATTCAAATTTAAATGAAATAAAATTCCTATTTTTCTTCTAATTTGTTATTCACTTTGAGTCTTTCATGGTGTTTGGAAGTATGGGCACTTTAAGGGACCGATTTTCAAGAAAAATGCCCATTCTTCCAAGACCCGTTTTTCACAAAAAAAATGCTTCTGCCACATAGGTAGTGAGCAACACTATGCTGTTTGGTATGGTGATTTTCATCACTGTTTTTCATGTATGTGCTGATAGGTAAGCACCACGTAGGATACACATCAATCAACCATGGTTCACCCGGTGGAGTCCCAATTTTCGAGGCATGCTGGATTTTTTAATAATCGGCTAAACCAAACAATGAGATACATCGGCGTTTGTTGAAATGCTTATGTGGATCAGATGTGGCACCGTTTTTTTGAAAAACGGCCACAGTTCCAAACATCCCCTATATCTCTTTGACTTATTATTTGGTTAAGTATTTTTTTTCATTTCTTTGTTCGACTTCTTATTTTTTCAAATAGTTCCCAAAGAAAAGTTCAATATTTTAGTTTTACTTAGCAAAGAAATAAAAAAATAAAAATGTCAAAAAAACAAAAGAAAAATAGTTTGTCCTAGTTCAGCCCACGCCTAAGGCCCGACCTACAACCCGCGGCATGGGCCTGCACTGGCGTGGGCCGTGGGTCGTGCCAGGCTGACCCCCCAAATTATCCCTAGGGAGGGCAACACGGCCTAGGACAGCCTTCAAGTTAGCACAACCTGTTTTACATCTCTATTCAACCCAAACAATAGTTTTTAACTGTTTTTTGTTTTAATTATTGTTTATTTTTTAAATTGCAACAAGTCACCCATTCGGCTTGGGGCAGTTAAACCTTTGACCCGAAAACCAATGGCCAAAGTGGTTACGGTTTCAAATAATTTTTTAAGGGAAAATTCTTTATCAGTACCTTGGACTTTGGGGGTTGTCTCAAGTCAATCCCCGAACTTCAAAACGTGTCTCTACAGTATCCCAAACTTTCAAAATATGTTTAATAGGTCTATACTGTTAACAGTCCATCAATTATCTGATCACATGATGACTTATGTCCCTTAAAACTCTTAAAAATATCAAACCTACCCTCCAAAAGAAGACATTGTTCATTACCTTTCTACCTTGAGATTGAACCAGTTGCTTTATATTTCGATACTAACGTCATTCCCAATCTATATACACGTAATTTAACCAACTACTAATTTAAAAAATCTTGTATATATTTGAAACTAAGGCTGAGTTTGGAAAGAGTACAAATGCAAATATGTACTGTGCAAATACATACAAAATAATGCAAAATATAAGGTTTTGCACTTTACATATTTGCATTTGTACTCCTTACAAACTGAGCCTAAATTGCTAATACACAGCTCAACTAGACACAAATAGCAAAACAAAATTGTTAAATGGATAAGAAGTGGAAGGCTAAAAACTCTACCCAAAACTATGAACTTCTGCTGAGAAGAACCAAAACTGATAGAATTGATTCGGATCAATGATTTAGATAGCAACAATAAGGATGATTATAACTAAATAAAAATAACACTTTCGGAAAAGCTTGATAGAAATGAGATAAAAAATAGGGATTCTAAATCCATAAAGAGAGTTCCACATATAATTCATTCCTCTCACGTTCATAATTAGAGACAAGGTTTTTAAAACGATCCGGACAACGAACCGGTCAAGGGTCCGGTTTCTGAGTCGAATGGCCTGACCGTTCGAACCAAACAATCGAACCGTTCTGACAAGAAAAATTAAAAAAAATGGTCAAAACCGTTGAACGGTTCGAACACCCGAGTCAGCAATTTGCTAACAAAATCAACATTTTTATGGAAAAAATCCGATTTTGGGGAAAAATGGAACCGATCACCTAACCGGTTTCCAGTTTTTTCCAGTCCAACCATTCGGTCTGGTCTGGTTTTAAAAACCATGATTAGAGATAACAAAAAAGAAATGTAATGGCAAAAAAGTGCAACTATGCCATTGGTTGAAGATGGAAAAATTTATAAGTCAGAGTCACTACTCCATTCCATTGGTTGAGCAAGACTTGGGATACATAAAAATAGTTCTACTTTACCACAACTATGCTAAGTCCTTTGGTAAATCATAAGGCGAGGTTTGTTGAAATAAGGTTCGGTGGGCGTATCGACATGTATGAGACCTATTTTTTATGTTTGTTTTTTTATTTTTTTATTTTTTGAAATTGGTTTAGAGGGGCTCGTTTAAGGCCGGTCTATCCCTCCAAACCACTATAAATATGGTTTCGGATGATTCTAGTTGAAAAATTAAATGATACCTGATAGGTATTTGGAGACACATTTTAAAACATTGACTCAAACCAAAAAAAACCCTTGTCGTCCGAATCTGTTCCAACTTCCAACCCAAAAAGGGATTACCCATGTCCCATGCGTACCCACTGCACACTATAACCGCGCATCTGTAATATCTTCCCTACTTTCTGTATCGCCATTAATCCTGAATCCTGATGCTGTACGGGTGCAGTGTTCCTTTGGTAGCGTTGTGCGTAATAAATCCAACCTTTCTCCCATTTCCATTCGTGGAGCACACAAACAAATAAGAGTAAGACATGGTCATATATGTGAAACCAAAGTAGAGATTTGCTCTTCCATACATGTATCAATCCAGGCAGCTGGATTGATGAAGATAACAAAGCCTTTCAATATCAAAATATCAACTACTACTGATAGCACAATAGAACGAGCCTTGGCAAGCTTGTATCAGGTCCATTTTCTTGACTATGGTGCATGTGGTCACCTCATCCAGCACTTCACCAATCACCATCTGGTTAGGCAAGGGAAGCAAATTCACGCCCGCCTTATTCTCACTTCTGTTATCCCCGATAATTTTCTTGCTTCAAAGCTGCTCACTTTTTATTCCAAGTCCGGTTCTCTTTATGAAGCCTACAAGGTGTTCGACAAAATTCCCAACAAAAATATCTTTTCATGGAATGCAATGTTTATTGCCTATTCTTTACACAACAGGCATTCTGAAACGCTGAAGCTCTTTTCATCTTTGGTAGCTTCATCAACAGGAACGGTTAAACCTGATAATTTCACAGTTACCTCTGTCCTGAAGGCATTGTCATGTCTGTTTCCTGATTCAAGATTGGCCAAGGAGATTCATAATTTTGTTCTTCGACATGGGTATGAATCAGATCTGTTTGTAGTTAATGCTTTGATTACCATCTATGCAAGGTCTAGCAATTTGGGGTTGGCGAGAAAATTGTTTGATTGGATACCGGATAGAGATATTGTGTCTTGGAATTCTATGTTGGCTGGGTATTCTCAGGCTGGATTCTATGAGGACTGCCTGAGATTGTATAGGGAGATGGAAAATTGCACTTATTTGAAACCAAATGAGGTCACGGTAGTTAGTGTTCTGCAAGCCTGTGCACAGTTGAAAGATCTTAATTTTGGGATGGAAATCCATCGCTTTATAATTGAGAACAAAGTCAAGGTGGATATGTCCGTTTGTAATTCTATTATAGGATTGTATGCGAAATGTGGGAGCTTGAATTATGCTCGAGAATTATTTGATGAGATGACTGAAAGGGATGACATTAGTTATGGCTCCATGATCTCCGGTTACATGCTTCATGGATTTGTAAATAAAGCATTGGAACTATTTGAGGGAATAGAAAAACCTGGATTGAACACTTGGAATGCTATGATCTCTGGACTTGTTCAGAATAACCACCACGAGGGTGTCCCAGAACTATTACGAAAACTTCAAACTGCAGGTCTTAGGCCAAATTCTGTGACTTTAGCGAGTGTTCTTCCGACATTTTCATATTTTTCAAACCTAAAAGGTGGAAAACAGATACATTGTTATGCTATTAGAAATGGTTTTGATCAGAACATCTTTGTGGGGACTGCCATAATTGATACATATGCAAAAGCAGGGTTTCTGCATGCGGCCCACCAGGTCTTTGTGCAATTGGGGAGTAAGAGTGTGATTGTTTGGACAGCTATTATCTCAGCATATGCAGCCCATGGTGATGCCAATGCTGCACTTAGACTATTTCATGAGATGATTACTGGTGGTATCCTGCCAGATCCTGTCACATTTACAGCAGTCCTAGCAGCTTGTGCACACGCTGGACTGGTAGATGAAGCCTGGCAGATCTTTAATACCATGCTTCCAGAATACAGGATACAGCCTACAATTGAGCATTATGCTTGTATGGTTGGAGTCATTAGTCGGGCTGGAATGCTTTCTGAAGCAGTTCAATTCATTTCTAAAATGCCTATAGAACCAAATGCCAAAGTATGGGGTGTGTTACTCAATGGTGCTGCAGTTTCTGGGGATGTTGACCTTGGTAAGTTTGTTTGTGATCAATTGTTTGAGATTGAACCTGAGAACACAGGGAACTATATCATTCTGGCAAATCTATATTCACAAGCAGGGAGATGGGAAGAAGCTGAAAGGGTTAGGGAGAAGATGAAAAAGATGGGTTTGAAGAAAGTTCCTGGTTGTAGCTGGATTGAAACGAGTTGTGGATTGCAGAGTTTTGTAGCTGGATATGTGTCAGACCACAGCACAAAAGAGATTTATGAAATCTTAGAAGGAATGGTTGAATTGATGAAAGAAGAAGGTTATGTTCCCGCAAATGATTTGGATGAAGATAGTTTTTATAGTTGAAGATCAAAATTTTGAGGATTTTGATATTTAAATATTATTTTTTTCTAGCTTAACTTTTTACAACACAAGGGTATGCCAGCACCTTTACTCAATTGTTGGGGTGGCAATTTTTGACCTAAACCATTTGACCCATCCACCTAACTCCACCAGTGTGAGCTTGTCTCATACTTCTGGTCCCAAGTCCGGATAAAGGAGGAGGGTTGCCTCAGGATGACAGCTGGCACTAAAACTTTTGCCTAACCTTCATGAATATGGATCCTGATGATGATGACCATTTGACCCATCCACCCATAAACCATCGAAAACCCTATCATTTAACAAGTTGATTAGATGTAAGTCAAGTAATCCATTGGGTCACATAGAAAGGGTTAGTGTGGGTTGGCTTGAGGGTATCTATATGGTCGCCATTTAAGGTTCCAATGCACTCCTCTATCTCTCTCTCCACATCCACTTCTCCACCTATTTGTAGAGAAGACAGAATCTTCAAGTGGGCTTGAACACTACTCTACAACTCGACCTTTGCCACCACTGATTGCCCATCTCCCCAAATTGCTACTAGTTTTTTTTTTTTTTTCTTGTATTCGCTTTTCACGAGCTATTTGAGCTCGGCTCATGAAAATCTCGATTTGGCTCGGTGTAAACCAAGCTTCAAGCCATGGCTAGTGAGGCTCACACACACACAAACACATTATTGTTTTTTGTATGTATAAAAAATATATGTATGCACATACATACAAATACAATATTTATATATATAATATGTATGTACATACATACATACATACATATATAAACAATAATATTTATATAAATATAAAATAAAAAATATTATATATAATAACTAGTTTATATAATTCTTAATTTTTTATGTGTAATTTTTTATTTTTATAAAGTGTTTGGCTCACAATTGAGCTTAAGCTGAGCCGAGCTCGAACTTACGAGCTTTTAACTCGAGCAAATCAAGCTCGAGACTCGTAGTTTATTGGTGAACCAAGCTTAAATAGCTAGATATTCAGCTCGGCTCGGCTCGAATCCACCCCTAACTGCATCCTAGATCCGATCAAGAGAGAGATCTTAGAGTTAGGTTGTTTACTCGCATAAGTCAAACACCATTAATTTGATATTCTATACAGTATGATCTAGGAGACAAGAGGGAGAGAGAAAGAGAGATATTAGAGTTAGGTTGTTTACTTGTATTAAGTCAAGCACCATTAATATGATATTCTATACAGTTTGATCATGGTGACGTTATTCTTGTCTAGGATAAGTGAAATTTGGTGACTGATTTAAAGCAATAAACAATCCTTCAAGCAACTAGTACCCTGTTACCATAAAACTTAAATAGAACAAGATAAAAGATTTACAATAGAAGGCATGCAGGCTGAGTCAAAGCTACATTAAGAGAGAAAGGGATAAGAAAAATATGAACCAAGAAGTATATGGTCCGCCAATTCAAAGTTGCCTCAATGGTTGCGGTGAACTTAAAGACTCACAATCCACCCAATAAACCTGGACAGGCAAAGAAAGGGATCCAGGATGAACCACAGTCTGGCTCAATCCCTTCAGATTACCCAATGCTTCTTCCTTCAGAGTTTTCTTTATGCTTGTGGACCCAAATCTCTAAACAAACCAAGATCCATTTTATTAGAAAATCAAAATATTAAGTAGAAGAATAATTACAGCATTACCCATTCCTTCATTCATTTTGTGCAGCATCTAAGATGGTGTGGCCACCCCTAGATGCAGTAACTCATGACAACAAGCAATTCTTCTTACAGTTTTCTTTTCTCAGTGCCCTATTACTGTATTTAAGAACTGATTCACTGCACAAATTTGAAATTGAACCATGGTTTGTATTATGAGTTGTTTGGGTTTTGATGCAGCGCGATCCGGGCACTCCTAACTGGCGGATCTGGCGACGGATGGTACCTGAGAAGAAGAGGGAGGTGAAGAATTCCCGGGGAGTTCGCCCGGCGGGAACACTCCGATGCTTAAGTTAGAGCTCTAAGAGAACTGTAGAGAATGCAAAGAGAGAGCTAAGAGTGCAGATGGCGCCAGTTCAGTACCTTTGTTCCTTGGGGATCGGGGTCCTTTTAATACTGATGCCCTGTCAAATCGGATGTAACCGTCTCTGGCCCTCTGTCGCAGTCGTTATTCACTAGGGCTGCGCAGGTAACCGTTGCAGGGTACTGCCCAATCAAGTGAAAGGCACGACCCGGAAAGGACAGGCACGCCGCCACCTGTCGAGAGGCGTTGGCGCAGGCCGCTGGTGATGGCAGAGACTGTGCCATCAGTCAAGAGACGTGGGTACAGTCTGGTGGGTACGGTCTTGCTTGATAAGAAGCTTCCTGAAAACGCCGCGTCGCTTAATAGCAAGCTGCCTTGTAGCGAGCTACTAGAGGTGTCCTGAGGTGATTCCGCCTGAGGTCTTCGAGACGACCCTTTTTGCCTAAGGATTGGAGTGAGCTGATTGTCCTAGCTCGCGAGCTGGGATAGACCTAGCTTGGAGCGTCCCCTTTGTCATACCGATGTGTTTGAGCTCGCGTTGTAGCGAGCTTGTTCCGTAGCGAGCTGGCCCGTGAGGGCTTTAGCGAGCTTGCTGCACCGAGTAGCCAGGCTGTCGTGCTGTGCTGTCACTTATGTCGAATCAAGTCCACGTGTCGCCCGCTCAGGAGGTCGGGTCAAATCACCCTCCATCTATTGCCCCCCACTCCTCGGGCTAAGAGT
This sequence comes from Nelumbo nucifera, assembly GCF_055504915.1. NCBI lineage: Eukaryota > Viridiplantae > Streptophyta > Magnoliopsida > Proteales > Nelumbonaceae > Nelumbo > Nelumbo nucifera. Next base: position 45,654,462 of record NC_142655.1, read on the forward strand.
CTTACTCTAGCGTGGGGAGTTCATGAAGCGACGGGTTGATTTGACCCGTAACTCAAACTGGGTTGATTGGCCGCATTAAATACACACGCGGATGTCAGGCGATTTTTGGGTTTCTTGGGCGCCAAAAAGCGCGCCAAGCGGCTTTCAGTTTTGGAAGGTGTGCAGCCGGCATTACTTCAGTCCTGGAAGACATGCAACCAGCGTTACTTCAGTCCTGGAAGACGTGCAACCAGATTGATTGCGAACCGTTGGATTCGCCTTAATCTGAGTCGTTGGTTTTCGAGCACTAAGGGTATAAATAAAGGAGGCCCCAGGCCTCATTTCTTTTACGCCAACTTGCCCTGCTTTCGGATTTGAGGTCGCACCTTTGTCTAGTTGCTCGAGCTCTTCTTTTGCTCACACCGTTCTTCCGGTTTTAGTTTCTTCCTGGTGAGTCTTCTATTCTATCAACCATGTCTGGGTACCCACACAGCGGTGTCTTCCCTCGGGACGATAATCAAGATGACGTCCCTTTATGATCAGGGGGAGCTTGGGGGCTCCTTGAGGGTCAATCTGTGGAGGCTCGAGAAGCCTCTGAGAATTAGGCTTCTACTTCCCGAGGGCGGGAACCGGACACCTTCGGCCCTTCCACCATGACGATGGAAAGGCTCCAGGCTCTAGTTTCTTACTTTAACCTCCCCGGGGATCTTATCTACAGTCTTCCCTCCAACGACTATCCCTGGGAGCATGATCACGACGAAATCGTGATCTTTGAGGAGCAGCTTGTGGCCAGCCTCCGACTCCCTCTTCATCCTCTGGTAGTGGAGATTCTTTCCCACTTTAATGTCACTATAGACCAGCTTCACCCCAACGCGATACAGAACATGGTTGGGACAATCTCTTTGTGTTTTGAGTACTGTCTTCCCCTCTCTCTAGATATTTTTGCTTATATCCTGTCTATTAAGAATGCCTCCCCCGGAGCTCCTCCAGAAAGGCGCTCTTACTACTTTTCCCCCCGCCCAGGCTTTAAGCTCTTGCATGAGCTGCCAAACAGGATCCCCGCCTGGAAGCGGGGTTACTTCGTGGTTCGCAACCCCCAGGGGTGGCCCTTCCTAACCCACTAGAGAGGGGCCATTCAAGATCCGAGCGTTACTTTGGACCGAAAGGTTTGAGAAACGCTGCAGTCCTGGGCGGGAGTTTGCCTCCTCTGCTCGGACTATTTGACCGAGGAGAAGCTCGCGCAAGTCGGTCTGAGCCCTGGGCGGGAGTTTGCACACCGCCTTCTGTTGAGCAACCAGAAGCGTAGGGCGAAGAGGTCGCGCCCTGAATGGGCGTCCTCTTCTGGGGGCACTAAGTTCGAGGCTGCTGTGGGTCCAGCCTTTGTTTCGTCGCTAGAGGTCCCATCCATGCAATTCAAAGGGGTAGCCACGGAGAGCGGCGAGGAAGAGGTTCCCCCTCCTGAGGAGTTTGCCCCGTCCGCATGGCGAGATCCCACCGTCTTCCTGCGGTTCCCTAACGAGGGGAGAGAAGAGAGCATCACTAATTTTCTTGTGGCCTCACAGAGGAGCCGGTAGGCGGTCACCAATGAGGAGATCGCGAACTGGTCCGGGATGCACCCCAAGCTGCTCTTCAGGCTGACTTCGTCCCACTGCATGGTGGTAAGTGCCTTTTTATCTTCCCTCTTCTCTCCCTCTTTTTTTTTTTTACTCACCTCGACTTTGTTATTGGTAGTTGAACTTCGCCATCCACGCCATGGCCTGCCAGACTGCTGTCCACTCCCAGGATGCCGTCAATCAGAAGATCGAAGTGCGGAAGATTCGATGTGAGCTCGACCGGGCCCGGAACGAGGTCCTCCAGGCTCAGAAGGGAAGCGAGGCCCAAGAGCTCCTCGTCAAGGACCAGGAGGAACGAATCTCCCGATTGTCTGAGGAGAGCGCCCGCTACAGGGAGGAGTCTTCGAGGGCGGCGGCGGAGAGGGAGCTGCTTCGCCAGTAGGTTCAGAGCTTGGAGTCCACACTCCACGATCGGACCCAAAACTTCGACACCGTGGTGGAGGAAGAGCAGGCTAAGGCGGTGGAGGACTTCAAGGAATCCCCACAATTCCAGGACCTCCAAGTCGAGTACGGCTCGAGGTCTTACCATTTGGGTTTTAATCTCTGCCGGTGGCTGGTCTGGAAGAAGTTCTCCGGCTTCAACCTTGAAGGCATAACGATGAAGGGCCTGGACCCGGAGACGGCGGACATGGCAGAGGAGGAGAAGCCCGACTCTCTAGAGGACGACAAGGAGGCGGTGGAACCTTAAGGCCGGTTGCTCTTATTTTCTCTGGCTGGATTTTTTAAATAGTTGTCCCTGGGAATCTAGACCCGGTTTTATGTATTTCTTGTTTTTTTCTTTTGATGGACCCTCTCTCGGGCTGTTAGGCCCGGTTTTTTGTTTTTGAAACTGGAAATGAAGTATCCCCCCTCCCCCCCCTTTTTTTGCTAAGTGCTATGCCCTTTACTTTTTGCCGAAGCGACTTTATCACTCGAACTGTTAGAGTTGAACACCTGAAGTGGGGTTTTTCGGTCATTGTTACCCCAAGCTGCTTCCCAACACTTGGGGGGATTTTATAATGCACCCCGAGGTGGTCAACATAGCAAGCATATACTTAACCTGCATGCACCTGGGTTAAGTTGGCGTACGTTGTCCCTTAACGGGTTCAACTTGTGTATCGAGGTGAGCTATGTATCATAGGGTTCACACCCGAGCTGCCTGCGCTTTTGGTATTAATACTTAGCCTATGCCGATGAGACGATTAGGTTTTATTTGGTGTCGAGGTCCTTGTTAGATCGACATTTTATCCCTTAGGTTGGGGGAGTGACTTATAGTCCACTCTCCAAGAGTTCGCCCATGCCATAGAGGCGACTGGGTCTTATAGTGTCGAGGTCATCGTTAGCTCGGCGTTCTGGCCCTTAGGCTCTGGGAGCGACTTATAGTCCGCTCCTCTCGGTGATCATGGGTAATATTGCCTTAAGTTGACAATGTTCCATGCCCGAGGTACTTATTTCCCTTCCAGGGTATCGAGCTCATACGTTCCTTCCCCGAGCACCTGCTTTACTTGGTAGGGTCCTTCCCAATTTGGCCCGAGCTTACCAACGCTAGGCTCAGGCACCATAAATTTACGAATAACCAGGTCTCCGACATGGAGGTTCCGCTTCTTGACCCTGGCTTTATAGTACCGAGCTACTCTCTGTTGGTAGGTTGCGGTCCTAAAATATGCGAGGTCCTGTACCTCGTCAAGTAGGTCGAGGTTGGTGCGTAGCTCGTCTTCATTTGCCTTGTCATCATACGCTTCTAGTCATAGCGTGGGGACCTCGATCTCGGATGGGATGACTGCTTCGGTGCCGTAAGTGAGGTTGAAGGGAGTCTCGCCTGTTGTGGTCTTTACTGTGGTCCGATAAGCCCATAATACGTTGGGCAGCTCGTCTGCCCATAGTCCCTTAGCTCGGTCCAGGCGTGCCTTTAGTCCGTAGAGGATAGCTCTGTTCGTGACTTCCGCTTGACCGTTTGCTTGAGGGTGTGCCGCTAAGGTGAAGTTCTGTTGAATTCCCATGTCTTGGCACCAGTTCTGGAATTTAATGTCCTTGAACTGCTTACCGTTGTCAGAGATTAGTACCCGAGGTAGTCCGAAACGGCACACTATGTTCTTCTAGAAGAAATTCTGCACATTTCGCATTGTGATTGTTACGAGAGGTTCAGCTTCTACCCACTTAGTGAAATAATCAACTGCCACCACTAAGAACCTCCTCTGGCCTGTTGCTGGAAGAAACAGTCTGAGTATATCGATCCCCCATTGTGCGAAAGGCCATAGAATGGTGAGATACTTGAGGTCGGCAGCGGGTTGATGGTGGATTTTAGCGTCCTTCTAGCACTTGTCACATCTTCTGACGAGCTTGATCGTATCTGCCTTCATCGTTGGCTAGTAGTACCCCTGTCGTAGCGCTTTCTGGGCGAGGGCCCTACCCCCCAAGTGTCCGCCGCACAGACCCTCATGAGTGTCGCGGAGCACAAGCTCGTTCTCGGAAGGTCGCAAGCAGCGCAGATAGGAGAGCGTATAAGACTTTCGGTACAGCCGTTCGTCTATTATGACGTATTTGGTCGCCTGACGCTCTACCCTTCTGGCGGCATTACGACCTACAGGGAGGGTCCCGTGCAGCAGGAAGCTCGCGAGCGGATCGATCCAGCTCGGCTCTGCTTGAACAACGGGAGCGACCTCCTCTGCCCCCCCCCGAGAATGCTAGGCCGGCCGAGGGCAATACTGGAATTTGGTCCGATTCAGGGTTTCAAGAAAACCCGCACTGCATGTACTTCAGGTCTCACCCTGGCAACTGACACAAGCTACTCCCCCAACCAACTTGGCGGCACATCAGTGTCAGCCTTGGTAGGATAAATCTCCCCAGATCTATCCAACGGCTCTGAAGATTTTAAACTAACACGAGTCTCATAAGTGTCCAGATTAAGAGTATTACACAGAAACACACCAAATCAAATGAATCAATTATGTACTTTATTCATTTATAATAAATGACATAATGCACATCAATCTGATTGGAGCTAAGGGCATAACTGTCTAACACTTCTTTGGAGCAACTTCATAATCCAATTAAGAAAGAGTTTCTTGATCCAAATCTAATATTTGGATTTGGACTCTTAAATGGGTAGACTTATCGTATCTTTTAGCTAATCCTGATCAAATTATAAATAAGAATTCACCCCCTTTTAATTAACTCACTTAAGCCCAATTCGAAATGGGCTTTAGGCCCATTTAGTCACATAGCTCACTTTCCCTTTAAATGTTGGCTAGCATGACTCTCTTTGTATGGCGTGGGACCCTAGCATTGATCTATACATCAATTACATGGGTTCAACCCAACCTCTGTTACAAGGCCTAGCTAAATTCACTATAGAATACGGTGAACCCCTGAGTCCATCAGTTTGGGTTCTTAATAGGCCCAACATTTACACTAAATGGTCTTTGGGTCCAGCCACCTTATGAACACCCAAGGACTGTGGGTAGATGCAAGATAGCCCATCAGGTATTACCCTCAATGGTCTTACACTTAACCTCTCAGCCCATAATGATCAAATACTGTCCGACAAGAAAGGATTTCTCCCTCGGCTGCAAAAGATCCACTATCGAATTAACATGGGCCAAGTGCTTATGGCCCATGTACGTAGCACATCATACATCATACATCACATGCATGAAACAATCACATAATTGATCCAATCGATTAAATCATCTGTAAAACTCTAATTAATTAAAACATTATCAGCCCATTATAGCCCATAATATTATCAAATAACATTATCTAGGTATATGGGCTGAACTACAAAAGGCAGTTCGGCCCATGTAGCAATTATGCTGAAATGGGCTAAGCCGAATTGCATGTTGTGATGGGCCATCAAATCCCTAGCCCACAAACAAATTTGGGTTAGAAAACTAACCCCATCGAACCATGGGTTTGGTCCAATCAAATTGGACCAAACCTAGGTCAAATTCGACCTAAGGTTTTCTGTCCAAAATAATGTGCAATTTCAAGAAAATGATTTGAAAATTAATTACAGCCGAGAAAGACAATCAAGATCAGCAAGAAAATAAATCAGGGGGCTGTAGTGTGAAGTTCTTGGACAATCTGCAAACCTACAAAACAAAGGTTAATCGCAGGTAGCAAATTCAATATCTGCAAAATGCAGATTGTAGATCTTGTATCTACGAAATGTCTTCTTCTACATGCAAACCTGCACTTCTTCCAATGTAAAAAGAAATAGAAAACCCTAATTTTTAATTAATTACATCAGATCAAATCTTATACATTTTGTCTAGAAAATAAAAAAATATATATATATTTATAGACCAAAATAATACAATAGAAAAAATCAGGGTGTGCAAATCTTGACGCCATTAAAGATTTTGATCTCCATCACACATACAACCCACACATCCATGAAATAATCACAGAATCATTCCACAATTAAATCAAAATAATAAAAATTAATTTTCAGATCATACGCCCCATTACTGAGAACCGAATTCTCAGAAAAAACATCAATCTGTACAAATCGGGTAGAACCGATTCTACCCATTTGTGTAGGTTCAAATCAGGTTTGATTTGGTTCAAGAATTAAACCATGGCTCTGATACCACTGAAGGGAAGGGAGATCCATTATATGGATGGCCGAACTATGCAGGGTGGCTGGGCGAAATTTCAAAAATTTCTTTCTCCCATCTGGGAATCCTATTCCTTAATTTAGAAAATTGCATTTTCAAGGTTCGTTTTTGAAATAAAACAGACCAAATCTGAAACCAAAATGAAGTAAGTAGGGATGTACCTGATAAAGAATAACAGTAACTCCCAACGTAGGTGTTCATGCCCAAAGAGGTGACCAAAACCCACCTCCACTAAAGATGACACAGCGTTTGATGAGGCAGGATCAACAAAGTGGTTCTTGAACCCTAATTCTTCAGCAAGAATCACGCAAGGGGCTGGTGAGCACATCTTTAGATTGTTTCTTCTAGCAAGAAACAATCTCAAGAACTATACTTGATCAAATCCAAGAATGGAAATCGAACTAGATAGGGGCAGCAAGAACCGGAGGAGAATTCTACAGATTGCCAAGTGCATAAAACTAGTGAATCCGCCCCCTATTTATAGTCTTTTTTGGATCAGCTTCCTAATCCAATTAGGAAAGAGTTTGTTGATCTAAATCTAATATTTGGATTTGTACTCTTAAATAGATAAGACTTATCTTATCCTTTAGCTAATCCTAATCAGATTATAAATCAGAATTCGCCAACTTTTAATTAACTCACTTAAGTCCAGTTCAAAATGGACTTTAGGCTCATTTAGTCACATAGCTCACTTTCCCTTTAAATGCTAGCTAGCTTGGCTCTCTTTGTATGGCGTGGGACCCTAGCATTGATCTACACATCAGATAAATGGGTTTAGTCCAATCTCAGTTACAAGGCATGGCCAAATTCACTAGAGAACATAGTGAACCCTTGAGTCCATCAGTATGGGATCTTAATGGGCCCAACATTTACACTAAATGGTCTTTGGGTCCAGCCACTTTATGAAAGCCCAAAGACTGTGGGCAGATGCAAGATTAGCCCATCAGGTATTACCCTCAACGGTCTTACACTTAACCTCACAGCCTATGATGATCAAATACAGTCTGACAATAGAGGACCTCTCCCTCGGCTTTAAGGTACAGTATTGCACTCTTTACTTACATTTATCCTACGAATTAAAAGCTTTTGCAAAGAATTTGTGAAACCATAATATATAAGTATATATCTATATAAATATATTTTGCAAAACAAATTTCAACAAGTTTGAAATCAATTGCTAGTAGTTTAGGTTTCCATCAGAGAGTGCATTTCCTGATCATTCACTTTGTCCAACAAAGGGGCTAATCATGTCATTATGATCACCCACTTAAGTGAATTCTCAGACTATCTCAACATACCCAAGCTTTGACCCCTTCTAAGGATCTCACTAATTGGAATATCAAAGACAACCCAATCCAACACTTAGTGCAGTACCATAATCGAATCTAGGGGTTAGGTGTAATGTTTCAGTTTTTCCCATCTATCTCCAAGGTCCAAGGCAATACTGGAATTTGGTCCGGTTCAAGGTTTTAAGAAAACCCACACTACATGTACCTCAGGTCTCACCCTAGCAACTAAGACAAGCCACCCCAACCAACTTGGTGGCACATCAATGTCAGCTTGGCAGGATATCCTCAAATCTATCCAACGGTTGTGAAGATTCTAAACTAACACGAGTCTCATAAGTGTTCAATTTAAGGGTATTACACAGAAACACACCAAAATAACATGAATCAATTATGCACTTTATTCATTTACAATAAATGACAATAAGTACATCAATCTGATTGGAGCTAAGGGCATACACTGTCTAACACCTCTCTATCGTGCCATCAGCCTTGTAGTTCACTATGAACACCCACTTGCACCTTATCGGTTCCTTACCCTCAGGAAATTTCACCAATTCCCATGTACCATTTTTATATAGGGCATTTATCTCTTCTTTCATTGCATCTGTCCATTTAGGTACTAAGAGAGCTCCTGCCACATTTTTAGGGATAGGGACGATGTCAATGGAAGAAACGAAAGCATGAAAGGAGGGTGAGATATTCTCATTGGTAGCAAAATGGGTAATAGGATACTTGGTGGTACAAGACCTAACTCCCTTTCTATTCGCAATGGGGATGTCAAGGTCATCACTAGATGGAATATCTGTGGCAAGTGGATTAGGAACATCAATAGGAATGGTAGTACCTGGTTGGATATGATCTATCCCTGATGAAATTGATGATGTTGATGGTACAATTTCAAGTTGCTCCACAACTCTTGAATTTAGCTAGCTCTTGCGACGACAAAAAACACAGAATGGAGGGGGGTCAAGCAAAGGAGGGAGAACCAGAATTGGTTTCTCTTCCACCTTACTCTCCCCCTGAGGAGAAACTGGGAAAAAATGATCACTTTCAAATAAAGACACATCCATAGAGACATAGTACTTCTTGGAAACAGGGTGAAAGCATCGATAGCCTTTTTGGGAAGAAAGATAACCCAATAAGACACAAGAAATGGTATGAGGATCAAGTTTTCCACAAGTAGAAGAAAGGTCTTGGACAAAACAACGACAACCAAACACACGGATAGAAATAGAGAAGAGGAGAGCCTTGAGAAAAGGAAGCTGATGAGGGGCCTTGTACCTAACAAGCGAGATGGCATACAGTTGATGAGATAGGCAGCGCACAACACAATATCCAACCAAAAATGTTTAGGAACATTCATGTGTATGAGTAACCTGTTAGCAACTTCAAGGAGATGACGGTTCTTTTCTTTCAGCAACACCATTTTGTTGGGGGGTTCTAGCGCAAGAGCTACGATGTATGGATCCGTACGAAGAAAAAAACTCCCATGAGGTCACTATGAAAATATTATTTGGCATTGTCTGATTAGAAAGTTTGGATTTCCGTTTGAAACTAAGTGAATATCAAGTGTTGAAAATCTTTAATGATTTTTGGTACTTCATCTCTGGACCGCATTGGGTACACCCGTGTATATTGGGAGTAGTCATCAATAAGTGTATTGAAATATCTATAGCCAGACTTAGATGTTAAAGTAACAGGTCCCCAGAGATCAGAATAAACAATATGGAAAGGAAAATCATATTTATTATTTCTTGAAGTAAAGTGATTTTCTACAATGTTTGCTCAACTAACAAGTTTGACATGAAAAATCCGACACTGATACTGATTTAAATAAATATGGTAACAAAACTTTCAATGACTCAAAAGATAAATGACCCAAATGATTGTGCCATAAAAGGACTTGACTCTTATTAGATAGACTCTTAGACTCAATAGCCACAAGACAAGCTTTATTCTCTAGCATGTAAAGACCATCTACCACACGACCTCTACCAATCGTCTTCCCCGAGGCCAAATCATGTATCATACAAGAGGAAGGAAAAAAAGTTGCTGAGCAGTTCAACGAATTTGTTATATTACTAACAGAGAACAAATTTGTGAGCAGTTTAGGAACATGTAGAACATTAGAGAGGGTGAGTCCAAGATGAAGGGAGATGGTTCCTTGACTAGGTATGGTGGAGAAAGAACCATCAGGAAGTCTCACCTTGTCTCGACCATATAATAGATGATAAGATTGAAAATAATTGGACTTACCCGTCATAGGGTTCGAGGCTCTAGAATTTATTATCCAAGGGGAGTCTAAGGGATGAGAGGACACATGGAAAGTTATGGCAGAATTACCGTTACCTGATGTAGATGCAAAGGAAGTCGAGGGTGGAGAAGCATAATCCATCTGGTATATTGCCCTCCCATACAACTTCAAATGGTCACGGAAAGAATTAATGATATCTTCCCTCAGGCTAGTCCCGAAAGGACTCATAGTAGTGGAAGATGATTGAGGCTCTTGAGAGGCTAAATTTGCTGCATTAAAATTCCTCTAATCTTGTTGTCTTGCCTTCTTATTTTTCTTATTTTGATTTGACTTTTTACTCATTTCCTAAGCCCACTTTGGCTTCCCATGAAGTTCCCAACATGTCTCCCGATTATGCCTAGACTTCTGACAATGTATACACCACAGTTTATCTTTGTCATCAACTTTCTTCTGGAAGTCAATATTCTTGAAGGAACTTCCACCACCCATAGCAACACTCCCTTTAGCTACTAAAGCAACATGCTCTCCCTCAGGATTATTCATCACATTTCGTCTGATCTATTCTAACTATACTAGAGCATATACTTCTTGTATTGATGGGAGGTCTTTATCCCCCAGTATTTGAACCCTAATAGATTCATATGTGGGATTCAACCCTAAGAGAAAGGCAAACACTCATTGTTGGGAAACCAAAGACTTGTATGCTTTGGCATCTGCATCACATTTCCAGTCTATATTCTAATAGTGATCTAGTTCCTTCCAAACAGAAGTCAAGTCTGAATAGTAGACGGATAGACTCCTCTCCCCCTATTTACAAATTGAGGAGGCAGCCTGCAACTGATATATTTTAGCATAATGTCATTGTTTGGAGTATGTAGGTTGTGCCTACTCCCATATCTCATGAGTTGCTTCTACCCACATGAAGGTCTTTCTCACTTGTGGCAGCATAGACAATAACAGCCATGACATCACCATGTTGTTTTCCTGGTCCCACCTATCATGTTCCACACCACTAGACTGAGGTTCTCTGATTCTACCATTGATATACCCCACTTTTCCCTTTGCAGTTATGTAGAGCTTGATTCCTCTTGACCATTCTAGGTAATTGAGGACATCAAAGGTAATCACAGGCATGGGGAAACTCATGTCAAAACCTCTGCTCATCCCACTCTGACTAGAGGTAACACCAGACATACCAGAATCTTCAAAAGACAGAATCTGAATCTGTTCAGTTACAACCCAGCAACAAGTTTTCAGTTCAGTTCAGACTCATAGTATAGTCAAACAGGTAGAAGCCTCAATTCAGCTACAATTCCGAACATAAGAAAACTTGTTCCCACATAAAGAAATCAAAACTAATCACACACCATTACTATTCTTAGATTCCGGCCCTACTGAACCATTTCAGACTGATCACACACCATTATTGTTCTCAGATTTCGGCATATTAAACCATTTCAGATGTGTAAGGTATATCAAAGAAACAGGTCTGATCATTCCCTCTAGCAACAAATCAGCTTTCACACAGTAACTTAGGTTCAATATAAACAAAAGAAGGAAATAAATGGCTGTCACAACAGTTATAGATCTGCATACCTGAAACAATAACACCTATAAGAAGGATCACTCAATCTACATACATTGAGAGAAGGCACTCTCACACCAGCCGCAAGTCATTAAACCCACATAACCCACTCATCTAGGTACAAAAGGATCAGTTCGATCCACAAAACCAAGGAAGAAAAAAAAAACTCATAGCATTCGAAACTGATTCACAACATTCATTTTTTTTTCTTGATAATTTCTGGGCTCACGACCAAGAGAAAAAAAAAACACTATTTTTTGGTGAGCTCCTTCACACGTCCACCAGAGATCTTTTTCTTTGGTTCGATCAATAGACAAAAAAAGGAAAGAAGCATTGCCTTGCTCCTAAGATTGGATCTGCCACTCTGATACCATGTTTTCTTGGTGCAGAGGTGGTGTGATTCTAGAATAGAGAGAAGAGAAGAAGGAGAAGGAGAAGAAGGAGAAGAGAGAAGAGAGAAAAGAGGAACAAGATTCGAGAGAGACCAAAGTCAATTGGTGGCGCCAGTTTATTTAATATTTATACTAGGGTGACCATACAGAAATAAAAGAAAGGAGAAATTACAAATGTGCCCTTATGGCACTAAACTTGAAATAAACTAAGTTATTTAACAATTATCACAAGATATATGCATAGGAAGTGGCATAGAAAGACTCAACTTCTAAACTATATCAACTTACATGTAAGAGAGCGAGCCCAGTCTTTACCAAGAATCCAGATATAGTCAAATGGCCACGATCCTTGTATTTTAATCTAAGACTTTGAGATCCCTTAAGATACTTTTAAGTGACACTCTTAGATGGTGTCACTTCAATCTCTAGAAAATGTTGTAGCTTTCCTAGATCTTTTAGTGTGAAATCTAAATTTTAGAAATTTCTTTAATTCATTGATTCCCTTCTCATCACAATAAGTACAATATCATCAACAAATACAACAAAGATAGTAAGCTCATAAAATGCTTTCTTAAGGTGGTACACTAATCCACGCTCTCCCTGAGCAACAAACTCATGAGTTTGCTTCATATATATCTCCTTTTGAAATTCATTGTGCAAGAAGCATTTTTCACATCTAATTGGAAAAGAGGCCAATGACAAATATAAAAACTCTAACATATGATATTTTAACTACAGGAGAAAATGTATTGGTAAAATCAACTCCATATTTTTTCTCACTTATCAAAAAATAAATAAATAAATCAACTCCATATTTTTGAGTAAACCATTTTGCAACAAAAAAAAAGAGCTTTAAGGCTCAATGAAACAATTAGGTAAATACTTAACCATGTACAGGATGAAGAGGTACCTACTCCTAAGTATCATTTACATGTAGGTGTTAGAATCCTATATTAACTCCTTAGAATAGTTGGCCACATCCTGTTTACTAGAAAACAAACAATGAGAACAACATCACTCCAATAGAACTTTATAATTGACATTTAGAGGAGAAAAGCCCTAGTAACTTTTAAGAGGTGTTGGTTTTTCCATTCAATAACATCATTCTGTTAGGGGTATGAACAAAGGAAGTTTGATGTCGTACACCATAAGAAGTAAAATAATCACTAAAAGATAATGATAAATACTCCTTTGCATTATCAAATTGCAATATAATAACAATAGTATTGAATTAAGTCTTTATTTTTATAACAAAAGATTGAAATGTAGAAAATTATATAACTATATCATATGAGAATACACATCAACAAATGTAACAAAGTACAAAACCCCAAATAAGAAACAATAGGGCATGGCTTGCAAACATCTGAATGGACTAATTCATAAGGACTTTGACATACAACTCATATGTTTCTAAAAAGAAAGGATACTCAATGGTGCTTACGATGACAAACTTCACATTGAAGATTGGACTTCTTGGACACCTACAACACAACAAAGGGTAAAATTAAATTTTGATGGAAGCTCCATGGGTAATCCAAGACCTTCGGGAGCTAGGGGAGTCTTTAGGGATGGGGAGGGCAGAATGGTAGCACTATACTCTGGTCCCATATGAGTGGGAGACTCTATGAGAGCTGAAACTTTGGCTCTCCTACAAGGCTTGAGATTTGCCAAGCAATGTGAATTTCAGAACTTGGAGGTGAAAGGAGACTCTAAATTGTTAATAAGGTAGCTGCAAACAAAGAAGTTAGGTGTATGGAAGTTTAGACAGCAAATAAGGGAAATAATCTGTTTGGCAAGGGAAGTTGGAGTAACATTCAAATGGGTAAGGAGACCAACAAACTCTGTGGCAGATAGCTTGGCAAAACAGGAGACATTTAGGGAAAACTTTTTCTGGGTTGTACTGTAACTCTTGATGTTATTTTGGGGTCAACACTCTTTATCTGAGTGGTTGGCAGATGTTTATTTGATATCCTTAATGAAAGTTACTGTTTTCAATTAAAAACAATGAAATGATGATAGAAAAATAAAATTTAAGAGAACAATTTAGTCATAAGAAATAGAATAGGAAACTTCTAATAAGAAGTAAAGTTAGAGAAGTAAAAGCCAAAGGAGAAAATTGAACTCATCAGCTAAGGTGTGTTAGAAACATTGTCTACAAGTAGAATTTTGCCTCATTTGGATCAAGTCTAGTAGGTGTCTTGCTTTAGGTTTCAACAACCTTGGTGGCTTCCAATAACCGTGCACATAGAAATATTGGGTCACGCAAACCTGAACAATCTTTCAAAATGCATGGGAAAAAATTGCCAAAACGATTGTAGAAAAATAAGTATGAGAGAAGATTTCTTTTTTTGTGTGTGTGTTGAATTTCAAATGTCATTGGGTTTATATTGACCCAAATGCACATTGTAAGAATAGACACTGAAATTTAAAGGTCACCTATTAAAAGACACTTAGTAAAGAAAGGTTATGAATGAAAATTTGTAAAATTTGAAATGAAAAGTCACTACTTTAAAATAAAGGATAAATTGTTGAAACCTCCCCTGAAGTTTGGCAATTACAATCACCTCCCCTAAACATTTTGACATAATTGTAAGTAGAACCCCTCTGTTAGAGTCCTTTAATAAGAGGTACAAAATGTTCAAAATACCCATGCAAATACAATCGATGCTAGTTTTTATAGAAAAACAATACAAACTTTATGAACAACAAAAAGAGAGAGAGAGAGAGAGTAAAGTTGTAGATTTACCTTTTAGCGATTGATATGAAGGGAAAATTTGGAAAATAAATCAATTTTGGAAATGATACTGAAAGGGTTAAGGGTAGCGATTGATATGAAGAGAAAATTTGGAAAACAAACATTTTAACCAAAAGTAATTGCATGGGTATTTTGGACATTTTCATGCCTCTTGTTAGAGGATTTTAAGAAAGAGGGTCTACTTGCAACCATGTTAGAAAGTTTATTGGAGGTTATTGCAATTACCAAACTTCACGGGATGTTTCAATAACAATCTTGATGGGAGGTTTTAGCAATTTTCCCTAAAATAAAGGACATTGTTTAAAATATACTTTAAGGCCATGTTCTTTTTTCGGAATCACATTTACTGGGTAAGTGCATTTACCCATGTTCTTTTCTTGTTTGATTTACACAGGTAAATGATGTTTCTTATTTTCGCATGTTCTTTTGCAACACACTTCCCTAGGTAAATTGTTATTTTTTTCATCTCTTTCCAATTTTACCCTTTGAACATGGATTTGAAAACTGTCACAAAGTCTTAAATGCCCCTAAAATTTTTGGAAATAAATCATGCTGCCTCTTCTTTTAAACCCAATTTGAGCCTAATTCAAGTTTTTCCAACAATAGAAGAAAACACCATCTGCCATTATTTTGGGCTCAAATTTTGGGCATTTAAGACCGTTGCCATAATTTTTGGTCTTCTTTATGAAAATCAAACTAGTTCTGATTATTTAATGAACCATTGAATTTTCACAAATAACAAGTAGAGAGGAGAGTTTAAAATGCCAATGCTTATAAGATCATGTCAATCCTTTGACCTTCAAAATCACAGTTACAAAATGTGAGTCTAAATTACTTCCAATAAGCAGCATACACCAAAATTACATGGTTGGGGTTTTTCAAGTACAGCCAGATATACAGTTCTCTATCAAAGAAGAATAACAGAGAATGACAAAAAAACAGAACAGGGGAAAATTGGTTGGATGTCATTGGGGAAGAAGGAATAAAAATTCTCCATAGACCATAGTGAAGGCACAAACGGAACACCTCAGCACATTGCCTGGCTTCACTTGGCACAGCTGATTCATATATTAAGATGCCTTCTTCAGCAACAGGTCAATGATCAACTCATCCAAAATCTTGAACCGACCAAGTCCTGGTTGGTACCCGAACCACGGCTAGCTAGCTGCTGAATGCGAGAAGAGAACTCTCCAGCCTGCCATGAATTTTAGCCATTAGGGCTCAAGCCATGGAACAAAATACAGCATATACAATCAAGAAAAATACCATGTTTTCTGCACAAATGCCCGGAACAATGAAACATGGGAATTCTATAGGCTCAGTTTGGAAGGAATACAATCTTGTTCTTATTCACACAGGAAATTTCTAGATAAGTCACCTACAATCAGAAAGTTGGGTAAAAATTAAATGGCAAAAAATGATAGACCTTGATGAGATGGGCCAAAGTACAACACCAGTTCATGAGAGCTCCTTCTGATTATTTCCAGAATCAGTGGAGCTCCATCATTTTTTGAACATGCTGTATGTGTCATGTGGATATTATAGTCATACGTGTTTGTAAATTCTGAGGATTCCTCACCCTCTTTACAGTACTACAATACTTTTTTTTTCTGTTTACTAAAAAAATGTCAACCAGTAATGCAGCAAAAGCTTTAGTTTGTTCTTAACATAGAGGTTTATTCACTTTAATTAGGAAGGATTCGTGGCCATATTAAGTGAGGCAGAACACTGGTTTTGGGTTAAGCCTTTCTGTGCCAGTCAACCAAACCAAACAGTAGTAATTGGTATAGCCTCGTCTAGGCTGCCATTCTGAGAGAGGTCTATTGACAAAACATTCCATCTTTGAATCCACCCATCCTTCCTAGCTAAAACCATTAAATTTAAACTCTATCAAGTCGAATTTAATTTGTATAGTTAAGTCAGAAGAAGACCAAAGTTGGTCCACCCACCCTAAAGTGGCCACACTACCCTGAGAGAATTGAATACCCAGACTAGATGTAGAAAGTTGAGTAGAAACCCCTAGTTCTCTGTTGGTACCCAAAAGAAATAATGCCTTGAAAATGGTTCAGAGAAGTAAGGGTCCCTTTGGTTCGTAGCTGGAATCTGAATTGAAATCGGAATCAGAATCGGAATGGTCCATTCCTGGAATCTGTTTAGTTCAGTCAGGAATCGGAATCGGATTCTGATTCCTACTGTTTGGTTCAACTAAAAGCTGGAATCGGAATCAGCCAAAGTTTCCAATTCTGCCCCTGTTAAAAGAACATCAAAAACTGGTTTTCCACAGTTTGGAGACGTTGTTGAAGCTAATGCATTCATGTCTTCTGTAGTCAGAATTGATCAGGGAGGTCTGTCGGAGGAGCTTTCCTGTAAGAAACAATTTATACACTCATATTCTAGTTATCCAATGCTAGACTAACTTGCCTGAGCCTACTAGTATGGATTTCATTATGTAAAGGTGTTATTTATTTTCCTCTCATATTTAAAAGCTTCCATCCTTATTTTCTGTTTGTAATTTTTTATGAATTGATCAAAGACAAGAATGCCAATCTTCAAAAGGAGGTAAACTGGTAAAGAGCCACCTAACATATTTCTTGTTTCCATAAATATGTTGTGAAGAACAAAAAGTATGTTGTTGAATTTTGAAGAATGTTACCCCAGACAACTCTGCTAACTGTGGGTCCTCAATCTTGACGGTGAATAAGCTTGGCATTGGGCCTACAATTGAATGACCAAGCTGAGAGGCAAGAGTGTAACCTTGTGACTAATAAAATCCACAATTTGATCCTATCAATTTGCAGCACTAAAATAATAAAACCAAGTTCTGAAATTATCAGAAGTCATGTACAAAAATTACAAAGAGCACTTTCAGCCTTATCAATAACAAAGATACATTTTTGCAAGCAAAAAAAGAAAAAAAAAATACAAAGATACATGATATTTGCATTGCAAGTTTTTATAACTAATACTTAACAAAAGGCCGCTCCAAATTACTGGTTCTATAACTCCTTGAATGAAAAGAAAAAACATTGATAACTGTGATGTTTTTATCGTTCACAAGTTTTATTGGATGATCTTTTCTTCTTTTCCAATTCATAGAATGATAACTCAGCTTAATAAAACCTTATCCAACCATACAGAGTTGTCTTCCCAAATCCCGTTTTGCCATTCCATTTTCTAAATGGCCATATCAACTATTAGATTATGAACCTTAGATCAGCGCATGTTTTTTATGCCAATGCTAGCAGTAATGCTTTATGCATTAACTTTGATTTATGCACTCTTCAACATGGACAACTTGACCTATTAAAATACACATAAATGAGTGAAACTTTAAGCCTAATGCACTATATATAGATAGATAGATAAACCTGTACTCCATTTCGCAGAAGCCCAGAACAAAGAAATAAATCCATATTTTAGGCAAAATCTTGAAGAGGGGCGAGAAAAGAGAAAAGAAAAGGAATCACTTCCACCATTAAAGCACCTATCTTTACTAAAAAAACACAGTAACAGACAGAAAAACAAGGCATGTTCTGTTGCAGTTTCTGAAGGCTGCTAAACAAAACCAAAACCCCAAAAAGCATCTCCATCGGCCAATCAATGTTTATGGAAATTTGAACAGTGGGGTTTACTGTTAAAAGTTTTCTAGGGGAAAACACTTTTGTCAAAGTGACAACCACGCTTTTGAAATTCCAGGCACTAGGAGGAAAGATGCAACTTACACGAGCATCAAAGCCAAAGCGATTGATTACTTTCCAATTGTCCAAGTCATAAGCAGTGAAGTGCTTGCAACAAGTTGAAGCTTGAAGACGATTGCCAAGTTTTCCTCCTTCAAATGAATCCCCCTGAACCCCTCTCACAAAAGAAATTGCATACTTGCAAAAAACCAATGGGTCTTCACCTGGCGTCTCTTGCCCTCTCCCCCATCTGGGGTCCTTGAATATATTGATGTTCGGAGCCCAAAATGCCATTCCTTTGGTTTGCTCGGCATTGTATACAGCTCGAGCTTCGGTACCAATAGCCTTCAAAGTAAAAGTAAATTGAAGAATCAAACCATGCATGGGGGATACAGATTCAAATGATTTTGCCCTTTTCTCATGAGCAAAGTTGTTAGAGTGAATACTCGCTTACCTGTCCAATGCGATACCAAAGACGTTTATCAAACGATGCGGCAGTGAGGATGACCTAAGGAAAGCTCGTAGCACGTTGAATGGTTCTGTTGAATCGGATGCCAGGTCCGGCATCGGCGACACCGTGCAACGATTCCAACCACCATTGATAGCTGGGAATACCAAGTTTGGGAATCGCCGACGCATTGATAACGAGTTGAGAGATCTTCTCGTCTAAAGTAAGACGAGAGACGAGGTCTTTAACTCTTTAGAGGATGGGTAGAGATGTTTTGCAGAAGGGGAGGGAGCTGGTTGAAGGGTTTGCAGAAGGGGAGAGATAAAAGGAGAGAGATCCATCATGACCTGGCCGGAGTAATATAGGTCGGATCTTCGGAGTTCAACCGCCGAACTGTAGAAGGTTTGAAGGAGGGAGTGTCGAGAGACAGGAGAAAGAGGGTTGGAGTATCGGTATGACCCATTCCGATTCCAATTCTGATTCCGGACTCTTATTAACCAAACAGACGCTAATTAATTTGAGGCTTCGTATAAGAAGAAGATAGAGAGCCCATCATTCAACTAATTACTATCTAGAGTGAACAAGAAAGGAAATCATAGAAACCTATCCCCATGATGAACTGCAGAATGAAGTGAAACTAAGCTTAGTGTTGCTCATCACAGAAAATATCATGCAGGCATTCACATGTACGTGAAGCATCTAATGGTGGGTCCTGAGTCTTGACCATATAAATGCCCAACACGTGGAAAGTACAACTCTAGACGACAGTAGTACTGTAACAGCAGGAATTCTTCCTCTCCCCAGATGAGGAGGTTTTCGACTGCTGACCACCCTACTTCACTGGCATTGCTAATTTCAAACCCCACTAATCACTGGCCATATATCTAATCAAAAACCGAACCGGTTAATTAGACTGTTACAAAGGTCTGTTGATGATGTGCTTCGCTATGTAGAACCAGATGGTCATCATCAACCCCAGTCAATTTCCAAGCTCTATCAGCTTCCTGAAACCAATCAGTTTGAAGGAGAAAATACACCATTGATAACAGACAACAAGCCTCAGCTGCCAACAGTCCTAGCCACAGCCCCAAGAACCCAAACCCAAGGTGGAAAGCTAACAAAATGGCCAGAGGCATTCCCAAGAGATAAAATGCAGCAAAGTTTATATTATGTCCTAGTCTGGGCCTGGCACATCCCTTCAGGACTCCACAACCAGTCGTCTGTGGGCAATTGAAGAGCTCGCAGAGGCCTATGATTGGCAAAACCGTGCTGGTTAAGTCAAGAATTTCACTATCACCTGTAAACATCTTCCCCCATATGGAGCTGACCCCAGTTGCAAGTGTCATTGAGAGAAAACCCAAGAAGGACGACAGGAGTAGAGCAACAACCATGACTCTTCTAGCTTTCCAAGGCATGTTAGCGCCCAGTTCATTACTCACTCTAGTAGACACCCCGAAGCTGATGGATGAAGGCATTATATAAAGCAGAGAAGTTGTTTGTATTAATACCCCCATGGCTGCAACCTTTGGCTTAGGATATGAGAGCAACCCACATAAGATTATCATGAATTCATACCACCACCACTCCAAACAGACTGAGAAACAACTTGGGATCGCCAGCCCCAATATGGCCTTCTACCAGTAAGGCACTCTAGTGTCTTATATAAGTGACTTATTTGGTGCTTACAAAATTGTGCTTATACTGTTATTACAACCCCTTTTAACAGTGTATTGACAACATTCCCTATAAATAAAAAGATATATTCCCAATGCAAAGCCAAAAAAAAAGGCTGTAAGAACCGTGTGAACACAATTTTGTGAGGACTGAATCTGCTCTCTGTATCAAGGACTCAAGAGTGGCACCTAAACTATAGGGCATTGAGCTCAAAGCCTGTTGTTTTATTGAAGTTGGAGTTGACTTAGGGATGCGACTCTTGAGAACCTAGGCCCCACAAAGTGTAATACTAATTTCAGTGGTTTCTACTTTCTCCTTTCTAGAAATCAAAAACACAATCATCGATTCTCATTTTTTGTAATAGGCTTCAGCTCCACAATTAGCTCATCAGAAGATAATACAGGTAGGACCCAGCAGAGAGAGGGGAACCATTACTTATCCATTCATAAACAAAACAAAAAAGAAAAGGAAATTAAAAGAGTAAATAGAACCAGTGCAGTTTTCAATGGATTCTAGGAACATTGATTGGAGATCAGAGTTTTGCTGGGTTTGAATGATTCTTTTCTCACAAGTCACAAACCCAGTAAGGCACTCTAGTGTTTTCAAACGGCCTCTTACTCAAGGTAATTTAACAGCTGACTTGTGAAGCCCATAATCCAAGCCCACTGACTGCCTAAACTTTACCAATCAGAGCTGTCCATTAGATAGGGTGAAATGTTTACTCCCTAGTCCAATCATCCCCACAGTACCTGCCTACCTGGAGTTTTCTTTTTCAAAGTGATATGAAAGCTACAAAGCTTCATTTTTTTCCAATTTTCACCCAATAGTGTCTCATGGTATTATTATGTCTGGAGGGAGTGATATGAAAGCCACCTGAAGTTCTAATTTCCAATCCAAGCCCAGTGAAGCTACAAAGCTTCAAAGTGAAATGAAAGCTACAAAGCTTCGAATCTTTAGAAACCTTTTTCATCTTGTGTCACTCTCTGTTTTCCCCCCTTCTCAAATCCTTTGGTTCTGATGAAAGGATTTAGTTGTTGGATCCAATAGGAGTCCTCTTGTTCTTCTTTTTTCATTAAAACTCTACTTTGAGTCTTTGCCGACTAGAGTGGTTTGGTTAGTTTCTTCTTCTACTACAACTAGGGCTTTTTGTTGAGAAGATATGATCTTTAACAATAATCTTCATTATACTATTGATTAAATTACAGATTGTTACATGGTACTTCTCATGCATGATAAACCTATGATCAAGGATAAGTATTTTCCCTGCTTAATGGATTATCGTATTCTCTGGTAGATGTTTATTGTGTTTACAATTTAGGAGATTGAATACTATGAATTGGACAATTTTCATGCCAGTGTTATGATGGATTGTTGAAATCAGATTTTGTTCTACCCATGTAAAAGAGGAAAATATGATAGGTAATTGAGAAAATTGAAACATGATCCAGTGGTGTGTTGGGAATTAACTATTATCAGAACTTATTGTTTTATCCATTTAAAATAACTAATTTGGTTAGATTTTTCTTTTCCTTCAAAGTTCTTTATGCTCTCTAAATCTGATTTTCTTTTTTTTTTTTTTTTGCAGAAGGAATTTAAGGGACCAAGAATTTGGAGGGATGTATTGTGCAGTATTAACAGTGAAGTAAGAATTTGTGGTTTTGGCAATATAAACTCAGTTTTATATTCAATAAGGTTGTTTTTGGCTTGAAAGAAAAGGTAGGTAAAACCGTAAACCTATACTCCCAAGAGATAATTGTCAAGCTCTTCCTAGTGATGATTTTAGCAATTTATGGTCGGTGGCTTCTGTACTCAGTTCATCACTTCATTAATAAAATAGTTGATTGCCTTGTCTATTTTCAAAAAAAAAAAAAAGTCAGTAGGAATGTTGTCATGGTTATCTTTTTTCCCCTTTTTTAAACTAGCAAAAGAGGGAAAAATCCTGACCATTTTCTTCTCCTGAGCTTCTCTATAGGGCTACTTCCAGTCATTGTTCTTTTGCATTGAGAGGTTGCTAGAGTTTGAAGACGCTTGTCCTACCTGTAGCTGATGAAGCAGAGTCCATATGTATATATAATTATGTATACATATTTTATTTATTTGTTTGTTTAAGGGTTTATGAGAGAATGGTTTGACGAGGATGAAGATTGGTTTTTATTAAAAATTAGAATGAACAATTAAGAAGATGTGGTAAGTTGGACAATCAAGATCCCAAAATCAACATACAAATTCCTTCAAACAACATTCTCAATATCAAAGAAATAAAAAAAATCTCAGATGTGATTATTTGATAAGCTTTCGCCATCAAACAAGCAATCACTTGTTCATATTATTCGGAAACCATTAAAGATAAATCCACCTTTAAAAATCTAGTTTGGATTAATCATATTATTCCTTGTTCAAATTTATAGATGATCACTCCTAAAATTCAGGAGTTGCAGAGACTCTTATCTTGTGGGGGACAATTTTGAGATTTTACGTTAGTGTCGCAAGGGTATCCTTTACCCGGGAAAATAAAACTTGACGTGGGTCCCACATGAATTTAAAATTCGAACACAGATAAATTGGTCAATGGGATTGCAAACTTTCCCCCTCCACTTTACGAAAAAGAAACATGGCCTAAATGAAAGATTGAAAAGTCATTTAGAGTAAAATTTAGGCTCCGGTCCCTATATAAGAGTTCTTAGCTAGCTTTGCATTCATGAAGACAATGAAATATAAAATCCAAGGAAGGAGCTCATTAAAATTCCAAAATTGCCTCCAAGTGACATTGTTAAACTCCATGTGTAAGTAAGAATTTTATGGCCAGAAGAACATGTAAAATTTCCACGTGGCGTTAAGGTCCAACACAACCTATCTGGGTTGGAATGGGGAAGAGAAGGCAACTCAGTTTGTAGGATACGGGTTGCAACATCTACATCAAACATGGAGTGAATACATTCAGAATTCCAATTTCCATTGGCATGGTTGATTAGCACTACAACCTTTAGAGAATGTTAGTTAGGATCATGGGGGAGAGTACATAGATATTAACTAACGTGTCGTCCGTCTGCAATAAGTCATCTTGAGCCCCTTAACAAGTCATCATCTCTAATCTTCAACATGTTGCACCAAATGGCATAGTCAAAAGCTTTCTTTAAAGTGTCCCAAAATGAGTTTTGAGATCTTAGGTATTTTTGATACAAATGTTGGGCCCATAGGCAATTCTATTCCTTTAGAATCTACAAGAAAGTCCCATGAGAAATGCTTTATTTTTAATGGTAACATCTTGAATCCCTAACCCACCAAGATCCTTGTTGCGCATGAATTTGTGCCATGCTTATAGGTAAATGTGATTCTGTCCTTATTGAAACCCCACCATAAGTCTTTAGCTATTACTTAATTTTTGCATTGATTGATTGTGGGGTTGACTAAGTGGCTATAAAATAAGAGGGAATGGTTGTGAGTAGGGGTGGATTCGATCTAGTCGAGCCAAGCCGAATATTACGAGGCTTGAGCTCGGCTTGCCAAGGTAAGATAAGGCTTGAGTTTGAGTTCGGTTGAACTTGAATCTTGAGCTCGAGCTCAATTTGAGAAAAATGTTTTATAAAAATAAAAAGTTATATATAAAAAATATTTTTTATTGATATTTAAAAAATTAAGAATTATAATAATTTTATTAAATATATATTATTTTCTATAATTTTATTATACAAATACGCACACACACACACACACACATATATATATATATATATATATTCAAGCCTCACAAGCCGAGTTCTATTAGGCTCAAAGCTCGGTTGAAACCAAGCCAAACCAATCTTGAATAGCTCGTGAAAGAGTGGACTTGATAAGCACCTCTCTTTCCACACGGGATAAGCAAGTAGACTTCTAGGTTTTTAGCTTATTTTTACACTTGTCCACAAGAAGTTGCCAAGTAGAGGGTTTACCATGGTTCAACAATAGTAGGGCACACAAGTAAATCTCTCTCCCATTCATAATCTTGACACCCAAGATATCAGTCAGCTTCAACCTCTCCCTCCGAATGGTGTTATTGATGAAGTGGATGGAAGATTTTGAGAGATTAATTTCCTAGCTCAAACATAATCCAAGGAAAAATAATGCATTCTTTACCATGAGTACTTCCTACTCTGAACTTTTGCCAAAAACCAAGATGTCATCAGCAAACACCAAATGGTTGATATATTCTGAGGCAATTATGAGCTAATTTGAAGCCATAGATAGAGTTAGTGTCCATCTTGTAAATCAGTAATCTAGACGGTAGATCCAAATAAATAGAGCATCCTTGCCTCAATCCTCTTTCTAGTTTGAAAGTGTTTCCTAGCTCACCATTCAACAATATCAAATAAGCCATTGAGATATAAGCTTTAATAAGAGAACAAAATTGGGTGAATTGAAGAAGCCTCTAAATTGCAAATAATTCCATAGAAGGAAAGCCATTCAATCTTATCATATGCCTTAGAAAGTTTTAACTTCAACATAAAACTACCCTTCTTCCCTTTTTGTTTCCTCATATATAGTGTGCACAATCTTTATGGCTATCACCCTGTAGTCCTGAGTCATAACATCCAGGGGAGAATGCATTATGAAATGGAATAATAAGAGAGTCCATAAACTATCCAAGTGAATGACCAATGATTTTAGTTACAACCATATAAGGGACATTTGTCAATCTGATGGGTCTCAAATCGTCCACTAGGTCAACTATCCCCTTTTTGGGGATTTTGTCATTAACTTCTTCAATGTTCTCTAGGTATTGGAAAATGCCTTAGACAAATCTCACTAATTTGTTCCCTGCTTTATCCTTGATGGACCTATAGAAATTAGTGCCATCTTCACCTCCTCGATTGAGGGAGAGGTTTAGAAAGAGCAATGTTTATATCATTTGTAATTTGCTATGAAATCAAACCAGAGGTCCAGTCACCATTACCAAGTTCATGTTTAGGCTTAGTTTCCTTAACCACATCATATTGAGCTTCAGTTAACTTCTTTTCCATTTCTTTTATATCTCTAGCAAAATTTGGCTGTGGGATGACTCCATTCAAACAACTTACTCTTGCAATTTATATATTTGTCCTTGAAATTGCCGAATGGATCATTCTAGAATATCTCACCATTGAATTGAAACTATTCATCTTGGTCCATATTGCTACAATTTTGAGATTTTTTTTTGAGCAAAGTATAGAGCTATTGGTCGATGATTACTTCTACCCATTATTAGGTGCTTAATGTGGATGAGCATTCGGTTTATTCAGTTAAAAATTGAACTGAATTGCTTTCCATGCCAAGCACAAAACGTACAGTATCTTGGTAGCTTTTCATACTGAACAGTAATGGGCATCGTTTCTCCATTTAAAAGTTTGAAAGGTACCAATTGAATGAGTGGATCTGAGATATTAACAAGGATCTTCAATCTAGAACCTTAGGGCGGTATGGTTTCCCAATTTCAGAGCCAACCTTATAAGCAACATTAGCATTAAGGTACCCTTTTGGAAAACCCAGGAGGTGAACCCAGAGGTCAGAATGGGTAAATGTATAATCATATGGCCCTGTACTAGAACCGCTTTTTGCAAAATCAGAAGGTCTTCCTCAAAAATCCCGTTCACTTTTCGGTAAGTTATTTATCCGGGTAAATATAATTACTTGGGTAAGTTTTTCTTGGGAAACCTAGGTAAATATATGTACTCATATTCTTTTATTTTCCAAGTAAAAAAGGAAATGACCATTTTAGCCATAAAAGTCCATTATTAAAAGAAGCATTTTTGTCCCATTCAAGTGTTGGAAACTTTCCCCCAGGTGGGAAATCTATTTATCCACCTAGAAGGTGGTATCTAGGAAAATAAACATTTTCTGGTTCCCGTATTAATCTGAAAAAAGAACATGGGATTCTTGATCAATGGGAGAAAAAATCCCGTTGACCTACTTTCCCTCCTTTCGAAATCCAAAAAAAAAAAAACACCCCCCGAAAGTAAAAGTATTCTCAGTAAACTCCCTGATTGTTGAGAGGAACCTTCCATGCTCTTGCAATCATTTCTTTTAGTCCTACAACATTAATGGCCTTGTTTGTGTGAACTTTAAATATTAGGATTCTTTGCCATGCTTCACTAGGGAGTTCATCATCTTTGTCTACTTCAACCAACCAGTCTTTTGCTTGGGTACATGATGTCGGGATAGATGTTGCAAGAGGTTATCGTCAGCCATTATTCATTAACAAAGGAGGAAAGGGACAAGATGGGGGTAGAGGAAAAGGAAAAGGTAGGATGGTTACTAGGAAAGCCTACTAGAAAGGATCTATGATGAGTTCAATCCTATTACAATTTCATTCGCTGACACTGGTTTTACCAAAGGATTAGCTAGGTCCTTTCCCCATAAAAAAAAATAATAATAATTTTTTATTACATTATATCTTAATTTAATGTCTCCATTGTAGGTTATTATTTGAGGAATAACAACATATATGGCTGCCACAATGTAGTGAAATAGAGGGAACTGGTGTCTCACATAAAGAAATATCAATCAAGAGATTTCTTAGCTACTCAATTTCAATCCCATCATTTTCCAAGACAATGAGTTCTGATTCTATCATAGATTTGGTTAAGCAAGTTTGTTAAGAAGAATTCCGTGACATCACGCCTTTACCAAGTTTGGAAACATGAACGGAGGTGGAATTTGATTCTAAGGCAGAATTTCAATTTGTATTACTAAACTTTCTAAAGTAGAATGATAAATAAATAAAATAATCCATAATCCATAACCCATTGTACCTTTGAGATATTTAAGAAAATTAATAATGGAATTCCAATATTCATTACTAGGGTTATGAGTATTTACTTCACCTTCCTTTCGCATGAGCAATATCATGATATGTACAATTCTTTAATAGTGCATCCAACTAACTATCATTCTAGAATATTCCAATTAAGATCAAGGTTTAAAAGTTTGTATTGGTGGAAATATCATACGTATGTATATATTCAGGTGGGCTTGGGCTACCCAAGATCCTCGCCCAAATTTAGGTTAGGCCCAAGCCTAATCCATGACTTGAAAATTCAGGGCCAAACTGTGTAAAGACTTGGGTTGGGTTGGGCCCGCCCACCCAAGTTGCAATCCTAAGCCATATTGCATTGGTATTTTAAAAAACAAAAAATTCAAAGATAATAAAAATTAAATTCTATTCAAAGATAATAAAAATTAAAACAAAATTTGGCCACTCTCATTGGGGTGCAACTTGGAGTAGTTAGATTGATTAGACATAACCCATATTGCATTGGTACGTCTTTTTGTAAAATTTTTATTTCAGTTTCTTAATATATATCATTTATTTAGCCAAAAAAACCGTGTTCCCTTTCTTTTACTACTTATTAGCTAAATGGATCAGATCTAATCCAATTTGTTTAAGTTGGATTGGAAGATCCGTTTAATCATAACTGAATTTGGATTTAATTTGGATATTGCTTGGTTCCATCCATTTTAGATCCAATCTAATTACTTTTTGGATAAATTTTTTAAACTACTCTTATAGTTTAGTTAATTGACTAACTCTACCCTTATTGTTTACATATTATTTTAAGTTACCTCTGAGTTTTTTTACAATTGATTAAATCCTCTTGTCATTAACGTTTGGTAATGAAATGATGAAAAAGACTATTTTACCTGTTATTCTCATAAAAATTTTCAAAGTAAAACATTAACATCAGTGACTCAAACCTCAAAAGTGACGACAATGGTAGACAAGGGAGTGACTTCACCGTTTATTAACGCTGCTTTACTCTGACTTCACTATTTATACATGGAACAGCCATAGCAGCAGCAGAGAATGGTGGTGTGTAGTGGTGGAGTCATCACGTCTGCACCACCTACTTCTTAGCGAAGAAGGGTGCCGCCATCACTATTGTTGAGAATCCTTAATCACTTGTGCCACTCCAGAAAAGCCGGTGGCTTCCTCGCCTTTGGTTTATGTGATGGCAGATCCCTCTCCAATCTCGTTTGTACTAGCTTCAACCTCCATTGCTCCCTTGCCCTTGAATTTGATAGTCCTCAAGCTTATGATTATCGTCTGTAGGTGTATGATGGTCGCCTAGAACATTAGAGCACAGAAGGTGCTAAACCAATACAACATGAATGTCTGCGATGAGTCTAGAACTCGGTGCACATCTGCGATGAGCTCGGAACTCGCATAAAAATGTGATGAGCACATGACCCGAAATGAATTGTGGCAAGATCAAGACCCACGTGGACTTGCGATGAGCTTAAAGCCATCGCACAACCACGATGAGCTCAAGCTCATCGTAGGTCAGAAATGAGTAAAAGAAACATGTGCATCATTAATAACATGTGTCCTAAACAGTGCTAGAGTCACATACCAAAGGGTGATGACAAGCGTATTTCATGATATGATGCACAAGGAGATAGAATGCTATGTAGTGGTCAAGGCAAAGAAAAGAGAAGACCATTCTAAAGTGCTTAGGAAGGTAATTGATAGATGCAAAACCTTCAACCTGAGACTCAACCCATTAAATGTGCATTTAGGGTACAGTCCGGAAAGTTTATGGGCTATAGAGTAGATCAAATCGGGATCCACCCAAACGAGGTCAAGGTGAAAGTAGTTCTAGACTTACCCCCTCCAAACACTGAGTCTCAACTGAAGACCTTCCTATGGAAAGTCTCCTACCTTAGACGATTTATTCCCGGCCTAGCACACCCGGGGATGTCACAACTAAAATCGACCAAGAAGTATACAGAGTACAAATGGTCAATAGAGCATCAAGATACCTTCAATCAATTGAAGAAGACTTTGTACAAAGCCCCAACTATGTCACCACCTAAGAGTGGATGAGAGTTCAAGGTATACATCGCATCAAACTCAGAGGTTGTAGGATGCTTGTTAGCCTAGGACAATGATGAGGGCATTGAGTGTCCAATACACTACATCAGTAGAACCCTGAAACCAGCAGAAAAGAATTACTCCCACATGGAGCAGAAGTGCTTGGCATTAGTATTTGCAACACAGAAGTTCAGACACTACATCCTAGGCCAGAAGGTGAAGCTGATCGCAAGGAGTGATCCCATCAAATGCTTCATAGATAGACCTCCACTCTCAATAAGACCAGTTAAATGGATGATGCAATTGAATGAATATAGTGTCGAGTACACCCAACCAAGGACGATTAAGTGCTAAGCAGTTGCCGACCTCCTAGCTGCCTTTCCTATCAATGACAACTTCCCCATCTCTGAAGAAGTACCTAGAGAGCTACCCATCATAGCAGTAGTAGAAGATGGAGAGTGGACCCTAACCTTTGATGGAAGCAATACAAACACCTCTACTAGAGTCGGAGTCACATTGACTTCGCCTGCCGGAGATACCTCAGCCTATTCTTTCAAGTTGCAATTCCCCTATTCACATAACATAGCTGAGTATGAGGCACTAGTATTGGGCCTGATAGTGGCCAGGGACTCCGGAGCAAGGAAAGAAAAAGTAATAGGAGACTCTAAATCGGTGATTGGGCATATGGATGGCATCACAACAGTTAAAGAGTTGACAATCTTGCCGTATAGGACACTGATCCAAAGGTTACCCAGGGACCTGGAAGTAACCTATGAGCACCAAAATAAAGGCAAAAATAGATACATTGATGCATTAGCCACATTGAGATCCAAAATACAGCTAAGTGATAACCCAATCAACATTACAATTCAGATGCACTGTGAACCATCATTAGAGAGATTGGGACATTGGGTAGAAACAAAGGATGACATAACAACAAAGGATTGGAGACATAGTGTCATACAGAAGTTGAGTAACCCAATAGAGGCGATGCAGGATGGTAAGATACTATTAAGGTTCTAACTGATGAATGGAGTACTATACCATAGGTTGGCAGATGGAGTTAGAGCAAGATGCTTAGGGCCTAAAGAGGTGGAAGTAGTCTTGAACGAAACCCACAAATTCATAATGACTATGAGATTGGAGCACTTTTGGCGAGAGATGAAAACAGATACGGCCAAGATTCATAATGACTGCGAGAAGTGCATCCCAGAGGCAGACAAGAATGAGTTCCTTATAGTGGATGGAAACAGATATGCCCAAAAGATTCTACCTACATGATGGAGCACTATACAAAAAGCCTTACACTGGGAAACCTCTGTGATGTCTAGCTTGTGAGGAAATAGAACAAGCATTAGATGCAGCCTACAACTCTCAACCAGTCCCAAAAGCATGTACATAGGTGCCACAAATGCCAAGTGCATGATGAAAGGATACACCGACCAGCCAATGACCACCCCGTCATCACACTGTGGCCTTTCCACACCTAGGGGGTAGATCTGATATGCAAAATACACCCACCTTCCCGGGGATACTGTTTCATTATAGTAGCCACAAATTACTTCACAAAGTGGGCAAAGGCAATACCTTTAAGAAGAATTTGTGCAGAGAACATTGCAAATTTCCTAAGGTAGCACATAGTCCACCGATTCGGGGTCCCCATGAGGATTTTGACAGACAATGGGTTATCCATAAAGAATCAAAAAGTCTGAGACCTATTGGGACAGTATGGGTCAAGACTAGGCACATCTACAACCTATTACCCACAAGGGAATGGGAAAGCAAAGGCAACCAATAAGACTTTGTTGAAAATGCTAACTAAGATGGTAGAATAAAACCAAAAGGGCTGGGTAGAGAAGTTATTTGAAATGCTTTGGGCTTATCACACGACAATCAGAAAAAGTACACAGGCAAATACCCTCTTCTTTGGTGTAATGATAGGAAGTTGTTATACCAGCAAAAATACAGACAATATCCACCTGAGTAGCCTATGTTATGGGGAAACACATCCAAACAGAGGAGATGGACCAATTACTCAACAACAAACTAGAGTGCATAGAAGAGGCAAGAGAGAAGTCATTATAGAAACAAATCAAATACAAACAAATCATAGCTTCTAACTTTAACAAACTAGTCGAGCCCAAAAAATTCAAAGAGGGTGACAAGGTACAAAAAAAAACACTCCATGTCAAGCAAGGTAAATCAACTAGAAAATTTGCACCTAACTGGGTCGGATCATACATAATCCAAGAAACTCACCCAACTGGATACTATATACTAAAGAGTGTAGCTACAACGAACAAGATGAGACAATGAATGATCATTGGTTCAAACCTTATAATGATTAGTGAAGTAAATTGTAACTGTGAAATCTTTAAGAAAAAGCATGTCATACGTCTTCTGTAGTTATCATTAGGAAAAGTATGTTGTACTCAAAATAGAGCATGTTATGAATTCTTTGTACATATTCCTAATCTTGAATAAAGCATGTTATATACATGACATTGCTCTCAAAATTGTGCAAAGTTCTTTATATGTATATGGTTTTTAAAACTAACCCAGTGACCAAACCGATCAGGGGTCTAGTTACCGGGTCGAACGGTCGGACCGTTCGAACCGAACGCTTGGCCCGTTCTGGCAGAAATAAAAAAATTTCAAAAAAAAAAATAAAATATGGTCAAAACCATTTGAACAATTCAAATGGTTAACCACATGGTTCAGCGGTTCGTTGACCAAAATCAACGGTCTTGGGGGAAAATCTGGTTTTTGGGGAAAATGGAACCGGTCAGGTGACCGGTTCTTGTTTTTTCCGGTCTGATCGTCAAATAAAATATGGTCAAAACCATTTGAACAGTTCAAATGGTTAACCACATGGTTCAGCGGTTCGTTGACCAAAATCAACGGTCTTGGGGGAAAGTCTGGTTTTTGGGGAAAATGGAACCGGTCAGGTGACCGATTCTTGTTTTTTCCGGTCTGATCGTCCAGTTTGGTCCAATTTTGAAAACCATGGAATATGAGATTGCGCCTGGGGTTGACAGGGTATATGAGATCACGCCTAGGGTTGCCATAACCCCAGGTGCGACTCATATACCTTGGCAACCCCAAGCGCGATCTCATATACCCTAGCAACCCCAGGAGCAATAACAATCCAAAGCACATAGCATTCTGAAATGCGATGAATTACCTTGGCGGTTCCAGGAGGAACCTGGTAGATACCAGGTGCGATGACAAAACCTCAATACATTATTTCTTTAAATATAAATCATTACCCTAGCAAATCCAGGAAGGCCCTAGCAACACCAGGCACGAGTGAGATATGTTGGCACTTAGCTTTTTGAAGTGCAACGAACTACCCTAGCAACACTAGGTACGATGAAACTTAACTTTCTTAAATGCAATGAAATATCTCGACAAACCCAAAAGACTTTGGAAATCCCGAGGACAATGGAAGACATTGGTAGACAAAAAAACCATGATAATGGCAATTACTTTCAGCACTTAGTATAATCGAGTGCAATGACATATCTTGGAAAGACGAGGAAAGCTTTGACAATCTTAACCATACTAACGGAAAAGGAAACCCTCGACAAATCCAAGGGAAATGGAATACCACAAACACTTAGCATTCCAAAAAGCGATAACACAAACATGGCAGATCACAGTCTAAAAAGGACTTCACATGAGATGAGACATCTCATAGTTACACAAACCCGGTGACTGAACCCGGTGACCGAACCGGTCAGGGGTCTGGTTACTGGGTCGAACGGTCTGACCGTTCAAACCGAACGCTTGGGCCATTCTGATAGAAAAATAAAAAAATAAAATATGGTCAAAACCATTCGAATAGTTCAAATGGTTAACCGCCCGATTCAGCGGTTCGTTGACCAAAATCAACGGTCTTGGGGAAAATCTGGTTTTTGGGGAAAACGAAACCGGTCAAGTGACCGGTTCTTGGTTTTTCTAGTCTGACCGTCCAGTCTGGTCCAATTTTGAAAACCAGGGAATATGAGATTGCGCCTAGGGTTAACAGGGTATATGAGATTGTGCCTAGGGTTGCCAGGGTATATGAGATCGCGCCTGGGGTTGCCTTAACCCCAAGCGCGATCTCATATACCCTAGCAACCCCAGGAAGGCCCTGGAAACCCCAGGCGTGATGACATATACACTGGCAACCCCAGGAGCAATAACAATCCAATTACATGGCATTCTGAAATGCAATGAGATACCGTGGCGGTTCCAAGAGGAACCTGGAAGATACCAGGTGCGATGACAAAATTTCAATACATTATTTCTTTAAATACAAATCATTACCCTAGCAACTCCAGGAAAGCCCTGGCAACACCAGGCACAAGTGAGATATGTTGGCACTTAGCTTTCTGAAGTGCAACGAACTACCCTGGCAGTACTAGGTGCGATGAAACTTAACTTTCTCAAATGCAACGAAATATCTCGACAAACCCAAAAGACCTTGGAAATCCCGAGGACAACAAAAGACATTGGTAGACAAAAAAACCATGATAACGGCAATTACTTTCAACACTTTGTATAATCAAGTGCAATGACATATCCTGAAAAGACCAGGAAAGCTTTGACAATCTCAACCATACTAACGGAAAAGGAAACCCTTGGCAAATCCAAGGGAAATGGAATACCACAAACACTTAGCATTCCAAAAAGCGATAACACGAACATGGCAGATCATAGTCTAAAAAGGACTTCGCATGCGATGAGATATCTCATAGTTACACAAAGTCAGTAGTATTGGCATGCGATGACGATGACCTAATTATGATGGGAACACCTGTAAATTACGATGGACAACCTAAGCAAATCTACTATTTCAAAGTAGTAATCTATCAATAACTAAGTAGAAATGCCCCAAGCAACTAGACCTATTCATGGGTCGGGCCGGGCCCGGGGTGCGGGTCGGGTCGGACCGGGCCATCGGGCTACCCGGCCCATGAACAGATCTACAAGCAACAACCCGCCATGGTATAGCATTTGTGCACAACTTACCACCACAGTAAAACAAATGGTTACGGCTTGAGGATGAATGCCTAGACAATAGCTCGAAGACACTCCGCACCACGCAGACAATACAAGTTCTATTCATCCCAAGAAGCATTTTGGTCTTACACACAAGACAAATCCATGGGCCTTACCACCTCTAAACAGGAGCCTAAATCATCTAATGATACATAGGGCCCGAATAGCTTACTAGTGCCATGCTCAGCCCAATAAGCTTACTAGTGTTGTGTCTAGCCTAATAGACCCACTAGCAACATTCCTCTTCATCTCATATTTTGTGCAAAGACAAGGGGGCGAAAACCACAAGAAATTCAAAGGAAAGAAAAACAAGATACACAGATATGGACAGAATTCTCCATTCATAAAAGAGTCATAGCTTTGCATAACATGGAGGTAAATTAAAATATTATTCCTCATACCACTTGTCCCTCATGCGAGTGATCTCCTCCAGACTCTACCGTTGCACCTCGATCTCTAAAAGCTCCTTATCTTCTGCCTCATATTACCATACTACCTTCTATTGGCGGGCCAACTCATCAAAGCATGGCATTAAGTTTCTCCTTGGCTTTCTTAAGATTCGCTTGGACAACTCTATGGCATATGCGGAATTCGCCAAAAGATTGTGCAGTCAGGGGGTGAGACTCCTTGTAGCCAGCCTTCCAAAAAATATAAGCCAAGCGAACCACTCTCTCCTCAATCCAATCCATCTTGAAGCCCATAAAGGCAAATGATGAACAGGTCCTCATCCAGCTGGCAAAACTAGACCATGAAAGCTCTTCTATTAACTGACCCATAATACAGTTCATTATGGTCGTGATGGTGTTCAAAGATACACCCATGACCACTGCTGAGAAGTCCCCAGTTGGCAACCACCCTTTCTGAACAATTAGAAAGGCAATCTTCGCCATAGCATCTGAGACAATGTACTTTTCATTCTTGTGCAAACCCTGAATGGAAATCGAGTCAATGATGGAGTAACCCAAAGGGTGAAGCTCATGCTTTTCACAATATTGTTCAAGCTCTCGACGCACAAGTTCCAGCTCCTCCGCAACTGACATAGGTTCAAATGGTGACAGAATCTCAACAGCCATAGGATCAGACTCAGGCTGGGTCTCAGAACACACATCTGGATCAACTGAACCCCCGGAATGTTGCGATTGAATCACTGCTACTTCTACACAAGTTTCAAGCTCCTCCTCATGTTGGGATCCTAATGTCGAATCTGCACAAGGCCGCTCAACATCAGCACCTCCTCACGCTCCTCCTCATGGCCCACATCAGAGAGTCTCTACTCATTCATTGCTTCGTCCATTGGACTGCTAGAAGGTTGGTTCAGCATAGAGGGCTCAGACCTCCAAGATGCCTCAGTCTCCTCCATAGGGCCCCTAGGGGGCTTTTCTTGTACTCGCACAGACAAGTCAGGCATCTAAACAACAAGATCCTTGGGGGGCTGCACCTGCACTGAAATAAAAGACTCTTGTTCTTGTTCTAACTTGTCAGATACAAAATCACATGCAGCAAAATCCTTTCCTGCACACACCTGAACTCCCTCGTCCCTTGGATTAACAGAAAGACATTCAGACGAGTTCTGGCCCTCAACAGGGGGCTGCAAGGACTTCAAATCCTGCACCAAATGCCTAATAATAGGCAAAACTACAACATCAGAAAAATCCACATTGGAAACTCCTTGCGATGAAACAAACAAGATGCGATTAGTATAAGCAAATGGATAGTACTAGAGAATCAAATGAACATCTGAACCACACATACCTCTCTACCCACAATGTCCTCAAACGAGACTTGTGGAACTGCAACATTGGGGTGAGTCTCTCCACCCGCCTCAACACAAATGACCAAAAAATACAAGTTAGTATAGAATAACAAAAGAAACAGCAACCCAAACCCATTGCAAATATTGTACAAACTTACCAATCCAGCACTCTCAGACTCCCTCCTACGAGGATGGGGCTGCATCTTCTTTACTTGCCCACTGGCAACGGGAATATAAACTACTTTAGCAGGAGGAATCGAGATGGAAAATTACACCGATTCTGTGTTAGTTGCCTCCCTTGCCTCAGGAGCAGGGGCTGGGGATCCTGTACAACCTCCTCAGGGTGCTCCTATGGAGAGCCCCTAACCGGTTGCTCCTCAGCTCGAGATGATGCGACATCAAACCTAGTTTCTTGAACTTCCCCTGGTACCGATGGCCAGAAAGAACGAGGCACCCTTGCCATCCTAGATCTCTTAGCTGCCAGAGGTCGATTGCCTTGACCCTCCTCGACAACAGAATTCTTACCCTTAGGAACAACGCCCATAAATTCACGCTCCTCTACCATTATTGGTGAAGAACTTGGCTAGGGAGGGGCCTCTTCCTGCCTCTGCTTAGCTACATGACCTGGAGGGGGGCCATAACATTACGAGGATGGGGATTTGCAGCCATAAACAACTGCGTCCCACTGAACAGAGAACAAATGTATGATAAGTACAAGGACATGCACTACTCAACCCTCTTGATACTTGCGAGAGGGAACCACAAGACACCTGGGAATGCGAGATTGTTGTGACGGCTCCAAAACACGTCTTCGCCTAAAGATCTTAAGAACTGCGAGCCCATTCCATCATAACCGAACTATCGGAGAAGCTGGTTAGGATGGTAAGCCATCACCTACACCTCACTGGCTCGATCAAAATATGCGATGACTTCGGACCACAATACAAGACACGCCACATGAGCAAGAGGGTGACTGACTTCTACTACGCATTGTTGGTCTCCATCCTCTAGAATGCCAACATTGATGTAGAATGGCATGGAATTGCGGATGACCAAAACATAGAACCTCAATACAAAACCATCAAGAGAGAACAGTTTTAATTCAATCTTGGCCACCCCAAACTGCCTTAACCTTTTAGCGCCAAACCACAGTTTCCCTCTGCACACACCTAGAGTCCACTCCTCAGTTGAGTTCCCTTCCAAAGTGGCAATGGCGACAATCACTAGGGAGAGATGACGAGGGGTAACACTCAACTATAGCCGCTCACAGGTAAACATGAACAAAAAAGGGGCAAAAACATAGCTGCAGCACCGCTTGTAGCTCGGATCCATCATTTGATGGGCATTACCATCCATCTGGTCAAACAAACAACCCAAAAAGATGGAAGCCACGACAGTTGGTGGCCGTCGGCAGCAAGAATAACAAGAGGAACTAGCACTGTGCATAAGCCATAATTTGAGGTACCTGGGAAAAGAAATTGAGACGCGACATAGAGAATGAAAGATGCAAGGTGACACTAGTTATCTCCTATGCAGACCATAATATCACCCTCGTTGTTGGTCTTGAACCAATAAGCCACCCACGCCTCTAACGACATCTTTCCATGGTAGTCGGTTTGTCCACTTGAGACGTGAATGCATGGATTTCCTTCATCAAGTCTGTACAAAGATCAAACAAATTGGCTAGGACGGACTCGGTGAATTGCAAATTATGGGCAGACACCGCCCCACCAACCCGGAAGAGCCAAGAGTGCGGCAACATCCTCAATGGTGATGCCGAACTCGCCAAAAGCACCCACGAAGGTGTGAGTATGGCAGCACTAGTGCTCCAAAAGGGATTTCATATAGTTGACTCCCTCCTTGTCGGGGAGTTCCATGAAGCAATCTACAAAGCGTAGAAGACCAGAATCTCGAAGCAGCCAGCCGAACATTGGGTTGTCCAAAATGTATCGTGCCCAACCAGAATAATTCACTGGCAACTTTGAACCATTAGTCCAAGGCTCATGGCATTGGAATGAAATAGAGTAGTCTAGATGACCATACAAGCACATAAGTTCCCTACCCTCCATAGCATCAAATACCCCATCCTCGCCCCTAGACACTGGCATAGGTGGCCAAAAGCCTTCACACCATTAGCCATCTTGGCTGCTTCATGCTCTAAGAGCATCTCCGTCGTATCCATAACCCTAACAAAATCGACGAAAGGACACTCAGACTTCTTCTTTGAATGGGGAGCCATTACGGTGAATAGACCACAAAAAGAAAATACAAGGAGAATCAAACTCAAAAGGAGAAGTGCAGACGATAAGACAATACAGTTGACTAAAATGAAGAAAGCAAACAGAAAGCACAAAGAGTTCCCAGACATCGCCCTTTTGTAGAATCATCACACGAGTCTGGAATTTCAAACGACATCATGGAAGACAAAAGGAAATGATTACAACTCCCCCGCTATCACTCATTCGAAAAGAATGCCAAGGAAAATTACAAACATACCCTCAAAAAAGGCGAGACAATCGGCAAACTAATTTAAAAGGACCGCCATGTCAGCAAACCGCCACTGAGAAAAGGGCACACCTAATCCATGAGCCACATGCACGTCTATAGCGCAGTAATGTGAGATGACAATTATGTGAGAGACATGATGAATACCACATCACCCATGCACAATGGTTAGTCTCACTGATTCACCTGACAGGCGAATGTGAGGAAACACTTCATCCCACAACAGGCTGCCATAAAAACCAGATTGTAGCACACTACACATACCCTTCAACACAAATGGAAGCCAAGATGATCCCCACACAGATAACCAAATTCACCAATATATTTCACGATAGATAATGCTCTACCAAAGATAGGGGTTGAGAATCAAAACCACAGTCCCAAGTGTCTTCGGTGAAGCATTTCCCTATCGTGAAACAGTGGGTTAGAATCAAAATCAATAGACTCCCTTAACCAAGGGGGGCTGGAAACTCAGATCACCATCTAGCAGCCGTCTTTTAACAAGTCACTTTCTATCGAGAAGCAGGGGGTTGAGAACTTTGCCAATCAGTCAAAGCTGCCCCTCGATAGAAAGTAACTTGTCAAAAGATAGTGGGCTGAATTATAGAGAGAATGAAAAGTTAACTCCAAATAAATACTCTTGACTCTCATCCAAACAGCCCCACTAAATTGAATGCAAGAATGCTTATCGATAAGCTCACACTTATCAATAAACAGGGGAGATAATAACCCACCCAAATTAAAAATTCTTTATGCATAGAGTCATCCATGCATCCCCATAAAGAACAAGAATGATGACCAAACCCAACACAAAAGAATTGAGGTGCCACCACGTCTCCCGCAGTCCCCCCATTCTCTTTGTTCTGCCACAAACCTCCAAAGCAAACCCAGTGACAGAAATGCTTATCGGTAAGCTCCCACTTACCAATAAGTAGGGGGGCTAATGTTGGTGTATGATGGTCACCTAGACCATCAGAGCATAAAAGGTGCTAAACCAATACAACATGAACGCTTGCGATGAGTCTAGAACTCTCGACACACATTTGCGATGAGCTCATGACCCGAAATGAGTTGTGACGAGCTCAAAACCTGCGTAGATTTGCGATCAACTTAAAGCCATCGCACAACCATGATGAGCTCAAGCTCATCGTAGGTCAAAAATGAGTAAAAGAAACACGTGCATCATTAATAACGTGGGAGAGGACACACGAGATAAATAGTGACGTCATTCGCACCACATCAGTTTAAAAGGCTCACGAAAGGAAGTAGTACACGTGTATTATGAGAATCCTTAGACGAAAGAAAATCAAACACTTTTGGCTCATTCCTTTTGGGACCTCGGGATCTCTTCCTATAAATAGGGGTCCAATTCATAACGAGATCATCATTCTATCATTTTATTCACCCTAGCCTTTGGCTTATCTCCCGCTCCTGACTTTCCCCTATCCTTCAAGGAGGCCCTGTACGTAGCCTTACCTCCCTGCTTACACCGTCCACTCAACACCGTCAGCCTCACAGCCACTAAGTATGGAGGAAAATCATTTCCCTTACCCTTGCCCTTGAACTTGAAGCCTAGGACAATCGGTACAACAGAGACA
This sequence comes from Nelumbo nucifera, assembly GCF_055504915.1. NCBI lineage: Eukaryota > Viridiplantae > Streptophyta > Magnoliopsida > Proteales > Nelumbonaceae > Nelumbo > Nelumbo nucifera. The sequence continues at coordinate 45,694,455 of NC_142655.1, forward strand.
ACCACCCAAGTCCACCTACTCAAAACCCTAGGACAATCATTGTTCCAGTTATTATCCCGCATAGGAAGGAAAGTTCATGGATCCTAACGTATACCCTCATCCTATAGGTAGGTATCTCCGTCTCTCTCTTGTAAACAAACCTTCCACCACTTGTGCCACCTCCAGAAAAGCCAATGGCTTCCTCTCCCTTGAAATTGATTTTGGGAATTCTAATTTCTAAACAATTTAATAAGGGGAGGTATACTTGTGTGGAATGTCAAAGGAAGCAAAGGTGCCCAATGGTCTCGCATGAGCCACCAATGATTAGTCTCTCGAGAGGGCTTTCAGTCCCTATGGCTAGTATTTTATTTCAGAGGAAGCAAATGGTGGACAGTTGGTATTTTAGTCTCTCAAGAGGGCTTCCAGTCTCTACTCAGGGACTCTAGATGATAGTGGACAGTTGGTATTTCAATTCGCCTTGAATTAGCAGTTGAGAGAAACGATCTCACCTCCCGATAGTGGACAGTTTTCCCTCTCCCTCCCCCTCTCTCTCTCTCTCTCTCTCCTTCTTCCCCCCTTCCATCTCACTTCCCCTGTTTCAGTCTAAGAGCACATCATCATCATTGTAACTAGTGGTCTCTCCCTTCTTTTTACTCCTATAAAGAAGGGTCATCCCTCTACTTCCTCTCTTATGCCCAACCAAAACTCTCTAGCGCCCATCCCTTTCTTGACGAAATTCTGGAATCAAAGATCATCAGTGATAGTGAGACCGACCGAAACATCACTGTCAACCAAAGGAAGCGGTGGTGGGGGCAAAGGATTTCACAGCAATGCCAATGGTTATGGCGGTGTCAATAGATACGATAGTGTTGTGAAAGTGGTGGATATAGCCGTGGTGGTGGTGGTTGCTATGGCCATGATCGTAGAAAACATGAACCTTACAAACAAAGGGTATTTTTAGAATTTTTGAAAAAAGTATTGTTCACGTGATGTTACATGTGATGAAAAATTAATGGTAGGGGAGGATTTAGTCAATTGTTAAAAAACTTAAGGGTAGCTTTAAGACAATATGTAAATAGTAAGGGTAAGTTAGTTAATTAGCTAAACCATAAGGGTAGTTTAAGAAATTTACCCTTACTTTTTAGTATCAAAATTCTTTAGAATTAAGTAAGATGTGGTATTTAGATAAATATTATTATAGATATACCATGGTTTTAAAAACCGATTTAGAAATGAAACCACTTTGGCCACCAGTTCTTGAGTCAAATGATCTGACTATCCAGTCTAAACTGGTGGGATGGTTTTGGGGTCTAAAACCAGACATGGAGCCATGACTAGTTCCTAGGTCATCTAGTCCTGTCTGGTTTTCAAAACCATGTATCATTTTATATTTAATTTTATAAGTGTATCATAGTTTTATATGAATTTACTTAGATTTTCATCAAATCAAAGATCTGGATATATAAACAAATTGAATTGGAATCAATATGTTTGCTTGGTCCATTAGACATTAGATTGAATTCGGATCTATCATATTCTTGTTGGATCTTATTAGGATTAACACCCTACCTGAATTCAATTTGGTTTATATATGAGAAAAGGGGTGCAAGTCAGGCCAAGTTAGGTTAGGTTGATGTTAACCCTATCCAAACAAAAGCTATGGAACCTCAGCCTTAATCCTAACCCAACCTGAAGATTTCCAATTGAGTTTGAGTTGGGTTTAGATTAGCCCAATTTCTCTAATTCTTCTTGCCAAATGTTCTTATTTATAAACTCAAGGCTTGAGATCAATTTAGTTTTAGCATTATTATATGTAAAGAGATTTGAGGTGCACTTGGAAAGTCTTTTTAGAAAGATCTTACAATAGCCTAGATTGCCAAAAGACGTAGAGCCTTTAGGGTCTTGTATTTAAAGACAAAGACCGTTTGGCAAGTGGCTTGGTCTACCAAGCGTTTAGAAACACATTTAGAAGCTATTTATCAAGCGGAAAGATCAGAATGCTTCATTTGAAGCTTCTTGAAATTCATCATTTTCGGGCCTTTTCATGCATGCATCTATTGGTCTTACTAGCTTTTGGTTACTAAATGGAAAAGACTAACTTTCGGTCTTCTAAGCTTGTCGAAGACTAAAAGACCACATAGAAGGACTTGCCGAACGCCACCTTGATTATCAATATTTAAAAAAAAAATTGTCTTTAAATTTAAAATTGTTGACATACATGTATACTATTATAAAGCATATACTTGCCTTCTTTAGATGCAAATCATAAAAGTTAAATGTGGTATGTGATTATTTAATGCCTTTACATGTACATTTATTGATGCATATTTGGACATATAGATATGATGCGACATGATGCGTAAATATATATTTATTATAATATTTATAAATACAAAGTATGAAGCTAAGTGAAGTTTGGGTTGGTAAAGGCCTCAACCTCAACCCACACTAACCAACCGATTGATTAGGGTTGTGTTTGGTCAATACAAATTTTAGGAGAATATATTTTATTCTATCACAAATGCTTTGAGTTCTCAATACAACATTTAGTACCATTGTTGTATATCAAATTTGGTGTTTCTACCATAAATGCTAACATCGAATCCGATGCCTATATATTTTTTAGTGAAAGTGGTTATCTGATGTGATGTGACAAGACCGTTTCTCAAAAATTTGTATGGGCCAACCTAAAATATTGCAAATAGAAGTGGCAATGGTATCAAACACAACTAGGTCTCTAACTAATTGTCTATCTCCCATTGGAGTTTGGATTTGCTTCTTCTGTGCATTGGGAACATCTCCCGTGAATAAAAGTTTGGGTAAAATACAAAATCCTCCCTTGAAGTTTCTAACAATCATAAAAATCTCCCTATAGTTTCACTTTTAATAAAAATCTCCCTCGAACTTTTAAAGAACTCGACAAAAACCTCCCTTTTGTCATTGACCTAGACCTAGACAGAAAACATTAGACCAAGGCATCAATTTCTTTCAAATACCCATTTTACCCATTTTGTAAATTAATTTGCATATATTTTTATTGAAACACCCCTATATGAAAACCGGCAAAAAAAATCTCCCTATCAATGCCTCAATCCTACCAGTTGCAACCAAAGTGGTTGCTTTCAATTCCCGAATCCGCTTTTACAGCGCCCAAACCTGGCTTTCCTCCAATTTGTGCTTAGTCTCTATCCCTGTCTTTGGCATTTGAATATCCATATTCGTTAATTGAAGCTTAACTTGTAAACCATGGGTTTGTTGCGATAAATCCGTCTCCTCAGGTTGAAGCTACAATTTGTCTATCTCTTTAGTTGAAATGTGAAGGTTTTCATTTGCAACATGTAGCTCTTGCTCATATTGTGCCATTCTACCCTATAGCTCTTCAAACCTTGATGAGCCTTGGATATGCATCTTGACTGCCAATCGAAGCTTCTCATTTGTGTGGTCGAGCTGAAGTTCCAATTCAATTATCCTATGGTGCAAGTGTTCCCCATTACCATTCAACTGAGATTGAGATGAGTACTTGTTGATAGATGAGGATGGACCATTGGAATTAGAGGCAGAATTAGGTGAAGAAGAGGAAGAGTCATCACCATCCTTTTTGAATGAAGCACCGAAGCTATCACTAGTAGGGCCAAGAAAGAAATCAAAACTAGTAGCACAAGGAGGACCAGATGACTTATGACGGATTGGCTTTCACTCGATCAAGATTAGAGGAAGACTTAGGAGAAGGTGGATTAGGGTGAATGTCATTAATGCCAGATCCTTGGGGTGGTTGTTGCTCTGCCAAGTGCAGGGAGATTTTTTTTGTCGATTTTCAAACATGGGTATTTCAATATATATATATATATATATATATAAATTAATTTACAAAAGGGTAAAATAGGTATTTGAAAGAAATTGATGCATCGGTCTAACGTTTTCCATGGGTTAGTGATAGAAGGGAAGTTTTTGTTGAATTTTTTAAAAGTTGAAGGAAAGTTTTGGTTAAAGTGAAACTATAGAGGAGGTTTTTATGATTGTCAAGAACTTTTGGGGAGGTTTTCGTATTTTACCCTAAAAATTTATGAACTGGTGTTCTGTCGTGGTTAAGGCTGCAAATGAATCAAATTGAATTGGATATAGACATATCCGAATTTGATTTATTAACATTCAAATTCGAATAAGATCATTATGTTGAATATCTAACAGATTAAAATTGAATTCGGATTATAATAAGATATTAAATAGTATAAATAAATTAGACCGACAATAACTAAAATGTTATATTATTAATAAGATGACCTGAAAATGACTTTAATAATATATGTTATGAACAAAATGAATTGACAATTAATTGTATAAAACTTGCAGCATATGACAATTTAGTGAAAATTCAATATTAAGATCAATTTCAATGATATGATATACTTGTTAAGTATATATGAACATATATATTTAAATTCAATCGAATCAGATTATATCTGATCGGATTGGGGTAAATTCATATTTAATAGGATCGAATTCGAATTCAGAATCGGATAATCAGATACCATTTGTAGCCAAAAAAGAAAAAAAGAAAAAAATTCTAATGTTGACCCGAAAATTAACCCGATCCAATCCATCGGACTAACCGGGCCCAAGTTGTTTCCCTGCCGGCACTCGGTATCTAAATTTGAAATTCTAGATTCGATTGTAAAGCTTCACACGGCAGTAAACACGAGCCACGGACAGAGCCATATTTGAGAACATGAACTTCGCTTGTCTGTCTTAAGATATCAAAAAGAAAAAAAGAAAAACACTAGAAATGACAGAGATTTCTCAGCTCCGCCTTCTGTCTGTCTGATCCAATTCTCTCCCTCGGGCAGCTTAGGGTTTCTCAGCTCTGATTTTTCTGAAAGATCATCCAGAGATTTCTCTTCCAAATCCGCTGTTTGTTTTATGTTTTTGTTTTGAAATCTTGTACAACATTTTAGTTGATTCATTGATGGTTTTTTTGGTTTTAGATTCTGGGTTGGATTAGTTAGGGACTGCTCTTTAATAGTAGGTGATAGGATTTGGATTTTCAATCTCCAGTTTGAATGATTTCTCTTGGAGATTGAAAATCGCATTTTCGTCCTCTTAGTTGTATACGATCTTCTCTGCGAGTTCTAGTTCCTGGATTTGATGAACGAGATTGGGTTTGATTGGGAATAAGGGACTCAACGCTTGTACTAGTTCTGTTGTAATCGTGCTGAAAGAAAGATATATTATGGCGACGGCATCGTTGAATTTGATCGAAAGTGCTCATCAGATGTATCGGGATGGACGGCATGAAGAGGCATTAGCGTTTTATACTGAAGCGCTTGCGATGGTGAAGACGAAAGCGCTGAAAATTGCTCTGCACAGTAATCGAGCTGCTTGCTACCTGAAATTGCATGATTTCAAGAAGGTGTGGTTTTGATTAGTTTTATGCAGTTTATTGAAGTTTCTGAAGTTTCTTCTTTTCATTTATGTCTGAATGATTGGTTCGGTTTCTCCTCTTTGACAGTAACAAGTTTTGAAATACTTATTGCATTGCACATTCAAGTCCTACATAGACTAAATTGCTTAAATTCTTTTTTTTCAAAAAGGGGTAAAAGGAAAAAAACTTACCTATAGTAAATAACCTAGGTCAGCTGCGCAAACAAGAGATTGTGAGAACTCAAAATGGACGCAATATGATGCAGGAATACCTTCTGACTGATTCATAACATAAGAGGAGTTTGAGTGGAGTGACCCAGGAAGTATTATCAAGAGTCACCAGACTGTACATGTATCCCGATATACACATGGCATCTTGATTGCATGGCTATTTCACTGGAAAACTTTTGAGCAAAGCCCCAAGCAACGTTTATCTTCCCCATTACGTTCACCTTGCATATAGCCTCCAGAATCTACATGTAATTCTACTTCCAATAAGAGTTTGGGTGATGCAGGATCTGAAGAGTCAAAATTGGAATTTTATGAAATTTTATGTATTTTTGGACAGTAGGGGTATTTTTGTCATTTTGCAATTTCTGTGGTGTCCAATGATAGGGTTTAATTTTTCTAGTTATAATTTTCTTATGTTTAAAATTTCAGAGTCATTGCATAAGTAGGATTAGAGTTATTGCATAAATAGTTATAATTTGTCTAATGATAGGGTTATTTTTGTCATTTTGCAATTTCTGTGGTGTTCAATGATAGGGTTTAATTTGTCTAGTTATAATTTGCTTATGTTTAAAATTTCAGAGTCATTGCATAAGTAAGATTAGAGTTATTGAGTCTTCTCTGAATTGAAATAGGATATGACAACTTAGTTTGAGTCCTACTAGGATTATCAAGTCTAACAGTTTGACTCCTAAGACTATTATGAGTCTAACAGTTTGACTCCTTAGATTATTATGAGTTTAGAGTCTATAAATATGTATGGACGTTTTACACAAAGGCAATGAAGTTTATTGAGTTTTCTTGAACTTATGCCAGCTATGGTGAATGATTCCCATGCCCTAGAGTGATTCTAGGCACCCTGTGAGTGATTCCAGTTATTTTATCTCTTATTTTTCTCCTTATTTTCTCTCGTATTCCTTCAAGAAGCCATTATAGCCATCAACAGCCATAAATTTCTGATCAAGAAGACCATTCAACACTCTTTAAGGACTAGACCTGAGCTGGTCCTACATCAGTTTGGTATCAGAGCTAATGGTTTATTTACTATGTTCTCACAAAATGACTGATTCTATAGGCCTAGGGTATCTTCTAGACAATCTTACAGGTCTAGAATCAATGATAATTGGGTTTCTGAACCATATGAAGGGTCTTTGGTTGACTTATTTGAGAATATGGTGGAAGAAAACAGATTTAATAATGTTGGCTACGGGAGTAAGGTTTTTAAACATGTTAGGAGAGAAAGGGAAATACCGGATTTCGAAGGAGATGATGATCCGCAAGCATTCCTTGATTGGGTTTCTGAACTAGAAGAATATTTTGATAGGCATGATATGTTTGACAAACAAAGGAATGGATTTGCACGCATGAAGCTGATGGGTCATGCAAAATTATGGTGGAAAACTCTTGAGCAACGACTAGAAAATAGAGGCAATGATCCAATCAGTACATAGGCAGAGATGAATAAGTGTTTGCAAGAAAAGTACATCCCACTAGACTTCCATGATGATCCATATATGGAGTTGACTAATTTCGAGCAAAAGAAGAAATAAAAGGTTACAACAAAAAACTTGAAGTCAAGGGGAAGAAGGTATAAAGTTGAAAATAAAGTAGATGATTTCTTACATGTTGATGTCTATCGACTCTATCTAGAGTTGAAGTTGAGGATGAAGCTAAAGAAGAAGAATTTCAAGCTATAGAAGTTGTAGATATTAAAAATCAAGAGGGTGCAGGCCAAGAAAAAATAGAGATTGTTGGAGTTTCCAACACCCATGGTCAACTTGAGGTTAATACAAGTTAAAGAAATTCAGGTGCAAGATACAAATTTGTTGATTGTAGTAAATCCTGGTAAGGAAGTGACTTTACCTTTTAAGTTCAACTAGAACTAATTCAAGAATTACAACCTGACGCACAAGTTCCACCAACATCAACAATGGAAGGAGTCCTAGAGTTTATTGAAGAGCCAAGGGTAGCAGAACACATAGAGATGGTGATTCTTAATCTAGAGGTTGAAGGAAAAGTTCCAAATGTTGCAGTTAAGGGTTTGGATAAGTGAGGGGAAGATTCATCACAATGGTTGGTTAATGAATTAAGTGTTCAAGAAACTAATGTTATTGATGATTTAACAAAGATGGTCATGGAGGGCAGAGTTTCAGAAACACATTTCTTTCAAGATCCTTTTCTAGTTCAGCGTGTGGCCTCTACTCTACAATCCAAGCATGTAGCTGAGGGAGGTCCTATTCCTTTTGTAATTAGGGCATATCAACTTTTCATCCTCAAGTTCTTCAAAACTTGAGGACAAGTTCTTTTGAACCAGGGGAGAATGATGCAGGATTTGAAGAGTCAAAATTGGACTTCTGAAATTTTATGTATTTCTGTATTTTTGGACAGTAGGGGTATTTTTGTCATTTTGAAATTTCTGTGGGGTCCAATGGTAGGGTTTAATTTTTCTAGTTATAGTTTGCTTATGTTTAAAATTTCAGAGTCATTGCATAAGTAGGATTAGAGTTATTGAGTCTTCTTTGAATTGAAATAAGATATGACAACTTAATTTGAGTCCTACTAGGATTATCAAGTCTAACAGTTTGACTCCTAAGACTATTATGAGTCTAACAGTTTGACTCCTAGGATTATTATGAGTTTAGAGTCTATAAATATGTATGGACGTTTTACACAAAGGCAATGAAGTTTATTGAGTTTTCTTTAGCTTATGTTAGCTTTGGTGAGTGATTCCCATGCCCTAGAGTGATTCTAGGCACCCTGTGAGTGATTCCAGGTATTTTCTCTCTTCTTTCTCTCCTTATTTTCTCTCTTCTTCCTTCAAGAAGCCATTACAACCATCAACAGCCATAAATTTCTGATCAAGAAGACCATTCAACACTCTTTAAGGACTAGAACTGAGCTGGTCCTTCATCATTGGGTGAATCTTCTTTTGTGGCTTTAGAAGAACCCCAAGTGGGTGAAAAGGAGTCTCGTGAAACGTTTTCTGAAAAGAGTGTTTTCTCAGCAAATGTCTTCACCAATGATGTTGACAGGTTATCAAGAAAAAGAATTTCAGTTTCATGAGTCATTAGGGGCCATTACTTGGTATAATGGTAAAATCCCGGGCTGGAAAGTGTGAGAACACGGGTTTGAGTCAGGGAGCCGACTTTGTGCAAAAAAATGCCAAAGGTTAGGATCATATTGAGTATACTCCTCCCAAGACCCCAGATATCTGGGACCAACATTGGGTAATGGTCTTTTAATAATAGATGAGTGATTGAAAAATCTTTTTCATAATCCTGGAGTCGATCCATTTTCCATCCCTTGTGTTCTAAGTGAACAAGCTCCTTAGGATATGGCTGTACTGGGGATCAATGTTTTAAAATGCAGAAGTGTGACCACACAAGCATTCCACTACCTGGAGGCATGGGGTGTAGTTTAGAATGCAAGAGGTGTAAGCCTCCTGAGCACAAGGAGGCATAAAGCCTCCTCAAATGGAGGTGGACCTCCTCTTTTCCTTTTCTTTTCTGCATGAGTTGTATGCCTCAAAGGCGTTCATGCCCCCAGCATATGTATCGGGACGTTTTGAGTGTGCTGCGCTTGGAGGCAGCCTCTTGGCATACGCCTGAACCACCTCTAATTACATTTCTGGGGATTGGGTTTGTCCACAAAATTGAGTTGTTTGGAGCCAGAATTGATCAAGATAGCTTCAATCTGGTCTTAACATCTTTGGTTGCCTTTGTCTTACCACTTATGACCTTGCTTGTGGTAAACAATGATAGGTGGATTGCCATCTATTGGAAATCCCTTTTTGTTGACTAAATCTTTAAGTATTAAGTTTTTATATTCTTTGCCATGTGATAACTCCAGAATAGGCTTACCAGTCAAGCTGGTTCCTCAATAAAAGTCCTGGTCCAGTCTGAGAATAGCTGTCAAGGTGATATTGAGGTGACAAGGTGCCCTTGGAGGGTCACCTCACCCACACATTTTTGTATAAGGTGCCACATAATATTTTTATTTTTTATTTTATGGTATTTATAGTATTACAATAGATATTAAACTAAACTCTTCATTTTGTGGGTTTATAATATTTTTATAATTATTTACTAGTTTTTTTTTTTCAATTTTCTTATTTTATGGGTTCAATCGACATGCAACTTGGTGATGTAGTCCTTCAAGAACCTGAACTGATAAGTAACGAAAAACTTGAAGATTTTATCCAAACAACACACAAGAGCAACCGAGGACAAAACAATTGCTCAGCCTCTATATTTTCCATGTTTTCTTTTCTTCTTTTTTATTTCATAAGTATGTTGATTTTCAATGTTTCAACATGAGGTCTATACTTATTTCATGAGGATTATTGGTAATTATCAGTCAAAGACTACTGTTGCTTACTATAAAACCTAGGAAAAATCCTATAAAACCTGAACTGACAAGTCCCTAGGTTTTATAGTTAACCAGCAGTAAACTTTGACTAATAATTACCATAATCCTCCTGAAATAAGTAGACCTCATGTTAAAACATAGAAAATTGACATATTTATGAAAAACTGAAAAATAAGAAAAGAAAACATGGAAAATATATAGGCTGAGCAATTGTTTTTGTCCTAGGAAGAAGAAGAAGACATTTCTCAGTTGCTCTTGTGTGTTGATTGGATAAAACCTCCAAGTTCTTTGTTACTATGGGTCTGAGTGTTCAATCCATATTAACTAGTTCCTCTGTCAGCACCTTAGTGGTCACTATTTTGATCGAGTTATTAAATGGAAATCCCTCTTTTCCGTTCTTCTCCTTTTCCTCTTGAAATGTAACCTTTTCCCCCATGACATTAATGATGATGGTATGTTCTTTATACCTACCCCATCTTTCACTTTCAAAATCATCCCTATGATGTGGTTTCAAAGGCTATGATCGCACCCCTCCTTCCTCTGAGACAGAGGTTGCTCTCTTGCCTCTTTATTCCTTTCTTTCTTTTGTTTGTGTTAGTTGACCTTGGACCAGAGACAACCAATGAAAATTTTCCATCGACTCATCATCATTGTTATCAGTGCAGTGATGCAGGAGAGAAGAAGAGAGGAAGAAAGAAGAGAGAGAAGAAATATTTGAGAGCAAAAAAGTATGCTGGCGGTGCCAACTTTTTGTTATATATACTAGGGCGACAACTAAAAAATAAAAGAGTAGAATTACAATAGTACCCCTACGGTACTATACTTAGATAAGTAATAGCTTTTAACACTCCCCCTCAAGTTGGGAGATAGATGTCAATCATGCCCAACTTGTCACATAAATCATGATGTCGTGAGTGGTGTAGCCCTTTTGTAAAGATGTCTGCAAGTTGATCTTCAGAGCTAACAAAAGGATTACACACTTCCCCTATGACAACCTTTTCTCTGATAAAGTGTTTGTTGACTTCGATGTGTTTAGTTCTATCATGTAGCACTGGATTAGCAACAATGTTTATGGCTGCTTTGTTATCACAGAATAGGGTCATAGGTCTGTCCACCAGAAAACCCAACTCACTCAACAAATTTTTTAGCCACTCCATGAGCCATTGCTTGATATTCAGCTTCAGCACTAGATCTAGCTACCACATTATGCTTTTTGCTTCTCCAGGTAACTAGATTTCCTCAAATAAAGGTACAATAGCCACTAGTTGACTTTCTGTCATTCAGGGGTCTTGCCCAATGTGCATTTGTACACTTCAACTTTCAAATGCCCATGCTTTTGAAACAACAAGCCTGCACTTGGGAACTTCTTATAGGAGCATGCATGAACTGGCTAAGAACACCCACTGCATAAGCAATGTCGGGATGGGTCATCGAAAGATATAACAATCTTCCTATAAGTCTCTGAAACTGTTTAACATCCTTGATAGGTTCACGTTGGTAATCACCTAATTTGTGGTGAGGATCAATAGGGGAATCAACTGGCTTCACTCCTAATTTTCTTGTATCCTGAAGTAGATCTAGGACATACTTTCTTTGGGAAATGAAGATACCCTTTTGTGAGCGGACAACTTCAATTCCAAGGAAGTACCTTAGAGGACCTAGATCTTTTACTTGAAACTGTGTAGCAAGAAAAATCTTCAACTTTTGAATTTCATCCTTCCAATTGCCAGTGATAATTATATCATCAACATATACTATCAGTGCTGCAATTTTTCCTTTCCCTCTTTCACAAACAATGTGTGATTAGATTGACACCGCTTGTATCCTTTCTATTGAACCGCTGCATGGAACTTGTTGAACCAGGCTCTCGGTGATTGTTTCAGCCCATATAATGATTTCTTCAACTTGCACACTTTTTGTTCATTACCTTGAGCCTGAAAACCAGGGGGTTGTACCATGTAAACTTCCTCTTCAAGGTCATCATTCAGAAAGGCATTCTTGATATCGAGCTGATGCAGATCCTAGTCAAGATTAGCAGCAAGGGAGAAAACGATTCTAATGGAGTTCATCTTGGCAATGGGTGCAAATGTTTTTGCATAATCAACTTCATACACTTGTGTAAACCCCTTTGCCACTAAACGAGCTTTATACCCCTCCATCGTACCATTAGCCCTATGTTTGACTATGAAAACCCATTTACATCCAACTGGATCTTTTCCCTTAGGAAGAAGATCTACTAGTTCCCATGTGCCATTTTTATGTAGAGCATTAATTTTTTCCTTCATAGCATCTGTCCATTTAGGCACTGAAAGAGCTTTTGCCACATTCTTAGGGATAGGAACACTGTCAATGGAAGTGAGAAAGGCCCAAAAAGAGGGTGAAATGTTTTCATAGGAAACAAAATGGGAAATGGGGTGTTTAGTGGTGCAAGATCTAACACCTTCCCGGTGAGCAATAGGAAGGTCAAGGTCATTAGCAACAGAAGTATCAATAGCAATAGGGTCAGGAACATCGATAGGAACCAAGATACCTGAGTGAGTATGACTTGCCCCTGGAGAGTTTGATGGAATTGGAGGTACAACTTCTAGGTTCTCCACAGTTCTTGAACATGGTTGGCCTTTGTGACAACGAAAGAAGACACGAAAATGAGGAGGATCAGTAAGAGGAGGGAGCTGAACCAGTTTCTCCTCATTCCTACACTCCCCCTAAGGAGAAACAGGGAAAAAAAGCTCACTCTTAAAGAAAGAGACGTCCATGGAAACATAAAACTTTAGAGAAACAGGATCAAAACAACGGTATCCCTTATGAGTGAAAGAATACCCCAAGAAGATGCAAGGAATAGTATGGGGGGTCTAATTTTTCACGAGTGGGTGATAGATTTTGAACAAAACAATGGCAATCAAACACATGAGGAGGAATGAAAAGAAAGGGAGCCTTAGGAAAAAGAAGCTGATGTGGGGCTTTGCACTCTAACCAATGAGAGGGCATACGGTTGATGAAATAGGTAGCACAAAGGACAACCTCAAGCCAAAATCATTTTGGAACATTCATATGAATTAGTAAACTTTAGGCCACTTCAAGGAGGTGTTGGTTCTTTCTTTTAGCAATACCATTTTGTTGTGGTGTTCGAGCACAAGAGCTACGGTGAAGTGAACAACGTGAAGCAAAAAATTCCATGAAATCGCTATGAAAATATTCTTTGGCATTATCTGATTGAAAGATTCAGATTTCAGTTTGAAATTGGGTGAAGATCATTCGTTGAAAATCTTGGATAATTTTTGGTACTTCATCCCTGGTTTGCATGGGATATACCCATGTATATCTATAATAATCATCGATAATGGTAATAAAATACTTGTAGCCACTCTCAGATGATAAAGTAACAGGGCCCAAACATCGGAATGAACAATGTGGAAAGGAAATTCAGATTTATTATTTTTTGAAGGAAAATGAGATCTACACTGCTTACTCAATTGACAAGTTTGACAAGAAAAATCTGAAACTGACACTGACTTAAACAACTTTGGAAACACCACTTTTAAAGACTCAAAAGATAAATGACCAAGACGACAACGCCATAAATAGACCTGACTCTTACAAGACTGACTCTTAGACTCTGTGACTTGAAGACAAGCCTTATTCTCCAGCATGTAAAGTCTATCCACCATACGTCCTCTACCAGTCATCTTCCCCGAGGCCAGATCCTGGATCATACAATAAGAAGGGAAAAAGGTCACTGAGCAGTTTAAGGAATTAGTAATACTACTAACAAAGAACAAATTAATGGGAAATTTCGGGACATGTAAAACATCAAATAGGGTAAGGCCAAAAGGAAGAGAAATGGTTCCTTGACCAGCTATGGTAGTGTATGATCCATCAGCTAGTCTCACCTTGTCTTTTCCAAAAAGGAGGTGATAGGTTTGAAAGTAAGAGGACGTACCAGTCGTGTTTAGATGCTCCAGAATCAATGATCCAAGGAGTGTCAGGGGTATGAGATGCTACATGGAAAGTTGTGGCAGAGTTACTTGATGTAGATGCAAATGAAGTTGAGGGAGGAGCATCCATCTGACGAATTGCTCTACCATAGAGCTCTAAATGGTCATGGAAGGATTTAATAATATCCTCCCTTGGGTCAGATCCAGAGGCATGAGTTGGAGTCACAGTAGTAATGGGGGGCTGATTTTCCTGAGAACCCATGTTTGCCACAGCGTTCTTTCTTGTACTTTGCTGTCTTGACTTTTTATTCAAATATGAACCTTGCTTCTTATGCAAATCTTGAGCCCATTTCGGCTTCCCATGAAGATTTCAACATGTATCTCGGGTGTCTCGGGGTATCTAGCAAGAGTGCACCACAGTTTGTCTTTGTCATCCGCTCTTTTTTGAGAGTCCCCCCTCTTAAAGGTATTTCCACCACTTGTAATCACACTCCCTTTTGCTGCCAACCCAACTGCATCCCCTCCAGAGCTATTCATCAAATTCCTTCTACTTTCTTCTGATTGTACAAGAGCATAAACCTCCTAGACGGAGGGAAGATCCTTGCTACCTAGGATCTGAACTCTAATAGATTCATATGCAGGATTCAAGCCATGTAGGAAAGCAAACACTCTCTGCTGAGCATGAGAAACAAGTTTCTTGTATAATTTTGTATCTTCATCACACTTCCAGTCCACACTTTGATAATGATCTAACTCCTTCCAAACAGAGGTCAAGTCTGAGTAGTACACAGAAAGGCACCTCTCCCCCTGTTTACAAGTGTATGATTTCTACCTATAACTGATAAATCTTTGCATAGTGACGCAGCTCAGAATATGTTGATTTTGCTTGTTCCCAAATTTCATTTGCTGTTTCAGCCCACATAAAGTTCCTTCTTATTTGAGGTTGCATAGACACTAAAAGCCAGGACATGACCATGCTGTTTTCCTGGTTCCATCTGTCATATTCAGCACTCCCAGAATTGGGTTCTTTGATTCTCCCATTTATATAGCATATCTTTCCCCTTGCAGTAATGTACAACTTGATCCCTTTTGACCATTCTAAATAATTTAAACCGTCGAGAGGAATAACAGCCATGAGAAATGATAGGTTTGCACCCCCACTCATTCCATTCTGCATTGAGGAAACACCGGACGTAGCAGAATCTTCACCGCTCATGGTTACAGATTCAAAAAAAAAAAAACTCTTAAGGTGGGAGCAAAACCTTAAAAAAAAGGCTAACACCAAGGGAGAAAGGAAGCCCCTTTTTTTTCTTCAGAAACACAACCCCTTTTGATAACACCAGGTGCTGTTACCCCCCTTTTTTCTGGAAAAACACAGGTGCTGTTACAGCACTAACAGGCCCTTTTTTTGATAAACGCAGGTGCTGTTACAGGGCAGACAGGTCATTTCTTGACCTACGCATCAAACATAGATGCTATTATAGCAAGTACAGGTCACTCTGACCTTCAAGTTCAGCATAAAAACTGCTATCACAGCACATAAAAGGTCTTCACCAACCTACAGATTTTTACAGGGGTCAGTCGACCCCACAAAAAAGGAAAGACAGAGGTGCTGGTCACCTCACATCCAACCAGCAGACCTAGTACAGGTTCTGCCCTGGTGCACGGCCAGAAAAAAAAAGGAGGGAAGGAGAGAGATTACTTCAGGCATGGGAAGGAGACTTGATCTTCAATCACTCGAACTGTAGATGATGGCGGCAGATCTGGAGTCTGGTGCGATCTCTCCTTTTCAGATCTGATGGTCCCGCTCTGATACCATGTTATCAGTGCAGTGATGCAGGAGAGAAGAAGAGATGAAGAAAGAAGAGAAAGAGAAGAAGATAGAAGAAATATTTGAGAGCAAAAAAGTATGCTGGCGGCACCAGCTTTTTGTTATATATAGGGCGACAGCAACTAAAAAATAAAAGAGTAGAATTACAATAGTACCCCTGTGGTACTATACTTAGATAAATAACAGCTTTTAACAATCATCTGCCGTGTCTTCTCTAAAAGCATTGCTGCTTTAGCAGGCAATTGCAATAGAGTTGTGAAGCAGAAACCACTGTAAAATAAGCTCAGAGATTGAGTGATGAATGCTGCTTGATCTCCCAACCCCTCCATTCTAAAGAATCAACCATCCCATCAATCCACCATTTACAAGTCATTCCTCTTCCAACTGCCTCAGTTCCATTTTTAACACTGCCTTCACTATTTCTATTCTCCATCTCCAAAAATTCTTTTCTTGCAAACTCCTCACTGCCCATGAAAAAAAAACCCAATATTTTTTTGAAAATCATAAAAAAACCCCAATATTTTACCTATTTGAATTTCCTTGTCAATAACCTTTTTCAGCT
The DNA here is from genome assembly GCF_055504915.1 of Nelumbo nucifera. Classification (NCBI taxonomy): domain Eukaryota; kingdom Viridiplantae; phylum Streptophyta; class Magnoliopsida; order Proteales; family Nelumbonaceae; genus Nelumbo; species Nelumbo nucifera. Next base: position 45,710,776 of record NC_142655.1, read on the forward strand.
CAAACGTTTCTCTACCATCCTTACTTGGTTGTGGATATCTTTGTCACCTTCCTCTTGCAAGTTGGAGTGTACTACACACCATTGTCACAATCCCTGAATTATTTCCAGTGTCCTCAGTGGTCTATTAATCTGATCTGATGATGCACACTTTCCACAATTTTTTTGATTTGCTTTGACTTTCACCCCATATTTAAATTTATTGCAAGGGCCTGCACCAATAAGACCATCCTTTAAATGGGAGAAGACCATGGTTACATGAACTAAATGAAAATTATTTGTTTCCTTTTGTTCTCTTCAAAATTACAGATCCTTTAGCTACTTCAACTTCATTAATTGTAGGCCTCTTTGAATTCACAGATCTTCAAACCTCCATCTGAGCCTTCATTTCCATTGACGTTCATGGGAACATCAATACCAACTCTCCTGAAAACTACAACCAACTAATGTCTCTGATGCACCGTTCTCAATTTCAGGAACAGATTCTGTGAGAGAAAAAAGACTTGCCACTCTGAGAAAGATTCTTCTCAGGGCATTCCTCAACAGTAAATTTATGATTCCTACAAGTTGGTGCAGAGAAAGCTAATTTAAGTCCCTTATTGGCCCAATCTGATGGGATGTGACCAACATCATAGTCGTCCACTGTTGTCTGCTCTCCATCAACAATGTTAAACAACAGAGCACTACCACCATTCGATGGCTGACACCATCGAGAACACATGCTATCGTTGAATTATCAAATTTCTTGCTTGTTAACTGTTTGCCACCATATTCATTGATTGACACTATTGAGTTACCAAAAGTGTACCTGTCTCTGATTGCAGCACTCTTGCATCCACTTTGATGTTCTTTCCAGGTGGGCCGATGAATTTTATATTATCTTCAAAAGATTTCACTTCAACCTTTGTTTTGATATTTTGTTCTTTTTTCCAGAAAATATAGTATCCTCCTTAAATCTTTGCTTTATTTTCTGCTGAAACCATCACTTTATGCTTCCAAACTTCCTATGTATCTTCTACAGACATCATTGGATGTTTGGAGGATGCTGCAACTGGTGGATTTCCTTAATGACCTTTGGTTGACTTCAATCTGAATATCTGATTACCTTTAATTGCTATAAAATCTTAAAGAAGCACCAAAAATCTTCTCCACCTATCCACTGTTCATTTTCAGCTTTCTCTTTTTTTGACCTCTGAGTGCCCCTATATTAAGACTTCTTTCAGTATGTATGGTTAGGATAATAGAGTTTCATCAAATGGGTGTATCTCCATTTTTATACCAAAGAAGTCCATCTCTTTCCTCATATCTGAAACTTAATGAAGCAGTTCTGTGGAACCTCTTTCTTTTTAACCTCAGCTTTTGATGGCATCTCTCTTTGCATGATTCAGCCTTTTCTTTAACCTCACGCTTCAATATTTCTACTCGCATTGCTTCTTCACAAGCTTCTTTCTGTCATCTCTGTCAGTGAGGTTTATCTTGGATATTCTCAATAATTGTATTATTCAATTAGCACAAAGTTAATATCCATTAAATTTGAATAATTGAATTGAATTGCTTTAACTTGTATAATCAATGATATTCTATTTTTCTGTGATGCTACTTGGGAGCAGCTTTGGAATGTTTGGGCTATACTGAGATGGTTTGAGGGTGGGTGGTCGGTCACTGGTTTGCACATTAACATTCTCAGAGTGAAACAGTGGCTGTGGTGGAAGTTGCAAATCTGGAAGAATGGGCAGCTGAATGGGTATGTAGAGTTGGGTAAACATCCAACCAAATAGTTAGGTATGCCGCTGGGTAATAATTGTAAATCTAAAGCCACTTGTGAGCCTATCATTGAAAAAGATGATAGAAGGTTGGCCTCTTGGAAGACAAATTACCTCTCAAAAGGGGGTAAAGTCACTCTAATGATGAGAAGTGTTTTGACATCTTTACTGATTTACTGCATGTCCTTGTTCCCAATCCCAGCAAGGATGGCTTCTGTGTTGGAGAAGAAGATGACAGATTTTTTGTGGTGGGGGTGGAAGGAGGAAGCGAAATGTCATTTGGTGAATTGGAAGATGGTTTGCAGATTCAAAGCTAAAAGGGGCATAGGGATTAGAAATCTAAAGGAAGCCAACAATGCCCTGTAAGGGAAGTGGTTGCGGAGGTTTAATAAGCAGCTGTTGTGGAGAAGGTTAATTCTATCCAAGTATGGCTCTAGTAGTGAAGATCGGGAGACAAGATATAACATCATCTTATGGATGTTCAATCTGGAAGGCAATTCAGAAAATTCACACTCAGTTTATGACGGGCATAAAATATGATGTTGACAATGAATAAAGGGTCCTTTTCTGAAAGGATCACTTGTGTAGTGGTGGCCCCCTTAAGAACTTGTACCCTGATCTCTGAGATTGCTGTGAACAACAGTGCAACAGTGGTGGAATGTATGGAAAAGCAGAATGGGTGTTGTGTTTGGAGCCCTCAATTCTGGAGGAACCTAGATGGCTGGGAGGTGACTTGATCAGTTTGCTACAGATTTTGTACACCTCAAGGACAAATGGTGCATGGGAAGACAAAAGGAAGTGGAATTTTGAGAAATCAGGTGAGTTTTCTGTTAAATTTTTTACAACAGTTTGACAAGGGAGTGTAATTTCCCAAGTGATAGGATATGGATCAGAAATGTGCCGTCTAAATTGGCTTACTTTGTTTGTTTTGTAGTTCTTGATAAGATTCTGACGAGGGACAACTTAGTCAGAAGAGGTATACAGGTGGTGGATGTGAGTTGCATCATGTGTAATACAAGTGTGAAAAAACTATGAATCATCTTTTGTTGCATTGTGAATTTGTGTACTGGATTCGGGGAAGAATGTTGGATATGTTCAGGGTTAAGATGTGCTTCCCAGATGATATGAAAGGATTCATAGGTGCTTGGTTGTTAAGGGGGTTAAGAAAGGCTGGCAGAGTAGCTTGGTGCATCATCCCTACTAGTCTTCTGGGCAGTGTGGTGTGAAAGAAATGGCAGAATTTTTGAGGGGAGGTTTTCAAAAGAGTTTTGGGTCTGGTATTTTATTGGTTGGAAAATCATTCTCTGTTCAAAAAAGACATTCTTTTTTGATTGGGATAAATTTTTGTCAGGAATCTGTAAGATTTTTTTGTTGGTATTAGGCTTATTGTAATTGTGTCGGTTTGGTTTTCCCTTGTACAAAATCTCATTGTACAGGGGTTGTCCTTGTATCTTGTTTTGGCATTTAATGAACTACTTTACCTTACAGTTATAAAAAAAAGATGGTGCTTATGGACATTTATCAAGATTGTTGTAATGTTGTAATCTGTTATTTAGTGTACACATGAGCATAGAGGTGTAAATCGGGCTGTGCTGCCCATGGCCCGGCACGAACTTGGACCAGCCCGGCACGACGGCCTATGGGCCGTGTTGGGCCTGGGATTTTAGGTCCACGGACCGGCATGGCACGACACGACCGAGCAGGCCGTGCCGCCCGTGGCCTGCGGGCTGGCACGGCCTAGCCCACAGCTCGGCCTAGCACGACCCATATATATATTATATATATTATAATTATATAATAATATATAGTATATAATATATTAATAAAATAAATATTTTTTTAATTTTATTATACTAATTTATTTAATTATTGCATATATAAGCAATTTTATACACAAAATTCATATAAAATTAAAATTTTAAGATTTTTTATCAATTTTTTTAAATAAAAGCTTTGGCCCAATACACGGCCCGACCTGGTCCAAGGCTAGGCCCACGGGCCAGCCCAGCTCATGGCACGGCACGGGCCCACATGGGCCCGGGCCATGGGCCGTGCCGGGCCGACCCCCAAATTTTTCATTGGGGAGGGCAGCACGGCCCGTGCCATGCCGGCCCGGTACGACACACTTTACACCTCTACATGAGCAGTTTTGTAATATCATCTTTCATTATGACAATCTAATATAAATAATAAAGTGGGTGCCGACAGACCTACTTTGATAGTTTGATTCCTTCAATCTTTTGTTTTTTCTTCTCTCTTCCCATGCTAGCTACGGCCCGTGCCATGCCGGCCTGGCACGGCTCACTTTACACCTCTACATGAGCAGTCTTGCAATATCATCTTTCATTATGACAATCTAATATAAATAATAAAGTGGGTGCCGGCAGACCTACTTTGATAGTTTGATTCCTTCAATCTTTTGTTTTTTCTTCTCTCTTCCCTCTCTTGCAGCATTTGGTTATGGCAACCCTGTTTCAGACCGGGTCTTTAAATGTCTGGTTATCCAAAACATTTACTTGGTCAAAGGTTTATTAAATAATTATTATATAGGTCTCATGCTGTTTAATATTTATTCTTTTAGTTTAGAGTTCCCTTGCCGTAAAGTAAGTTTAAAATATGTATTACAATCTTTTCACCATTTTTTAATCTTTTAATAAATTGGTTCCTCTCTTATTAATAGGTTCCTCTCTTATTAATGAATCAAAGTTATCATTTATAGTAACTTCCAGACTTGCTATTTCTCATCATCATCATTTGAGCCTTGTCCCAACTATATGGGATCAGCTACATGAATCTTGTTTTGCCATTCTGTTCTGTTAGTTATAGTACAATCATGATTTACTATGTTTAGTAATTTCTGGTGTCTAGTAGGATTAGGAAAGTTTTATCAGAGTTAGTTTTGGAGTTAAAATTCTTATTCAAGTATCACTATGGTTTACCTATTGGGTTTCTCTAGTTGTAAAGTTTAAATTTGTTTTGGGTTATTTTCCAAATTGAAATTGGAGTCTGTAAAGGGAGAGCCAAGCAGCCTTTATGTTTAGTCTATATTTGAGTCATTGCCATTGAATTTGGAGAGTGGACTTAAAGGTATAAAAGTTCAATTGTAATTTACCTGCCGGGAGTAATGATCTCTCTTTCTCTCTCTCTCTGTCCCACAAAAAAAATGGTGCATTGTTTCTTGTTTTTCTCTTTTCCATTCAACTCTGAATATCTCTTCTCTTAATTCAAATCCTTAATTTCCCCTTCATCACCCACTACATTCATCCTAATAGGATTTTTCTCCTTCCATCACATCAAAGATATAATGGAGCTTATCAAAGTTAAGGTGGTAAATTGGGTTCTAATTAGGGGGAAGTTCAACGGAATACCAATGGGCTTGAGAGGTTGGCCAAATGAGAGGTAGGCATTTTGCAAAGCTTTTAACATCCAATTGGAGAAGGGGACTCCCAGAGGGCAGAAATGCTTGTCTTATATCAAGGACTCAAGATGGTGTACTCCAATTATTCCAGTTCGATTGTGGAAGGAGACTGTGAGGCTGTTTCCTGTTTTACATCAATATAAGAAAACCATCGGAAACTATGAACTGTTCATTCATTTGGGTACCTAGGTATTAGCAAGGACAGGAGTGATAGGAATAGATATTTGGTGTGGAGTGCTCTGGGCCTGGGAATAAAATTGTAACAAAGATTTTTTTTTTCTTTAATTTTGTGTAGTTGATTTTGGGTAAGCTGAAGCTTGCTATTGTACTCTATTCATCTTAAGCTTTGTTACTGCTTGAAAATGCCAATTGATATATGTACCATTAGAGCAAAAATAAATATATAACATAGTAAAGAACATATGGTAAAGCGCCTTGCTTTTTTCATTGCATAAGAAAGCCCCTAAAATTATGCAAATATGGCATGTTATAAAGGAGTACCCCATAAAATGCCTTGTTACCTAGGTGCCTGCTTAGGCATTGCCTTGATAACTATGTTTCTTGCTCTTTTCATTACATAATAAGGCCCCTAAAATTATGCACATATGGCATGCCATAAAGGAGTACCTCATAAGATGCCTTGTTACCTAGGTACCTGCCTAGGCATTGCCTTGATAACAATGTTTCTTGCTCTTTTTCCCTTTCTTAAATTACTTTTCGTGCAATTCATCTGACAGTGCAACCACCATCTTAGGCAGCAGAAGAATGTACTTCAGTGCTTGAACTGGATCACAAGCACACAGGAGCCTTGATGCTGAGGGCTCAGACACTTGTCACTCTCAGGGAGTACCACTCTGCACTCTTTGATGTCAACAGGCTTATAGATCTAAATCCTTCATCAGAAGTCTATCAGAATTTGCAAGCTCGTTTGAAGACACAACTGGTATTGTTCCTGCCTTCATATTCCTTCTTTCCTTGAATGAAGTGTGTTCTGAAGAACCCAAAAATGAAGTTGCTTTGAAATTTAATGTGCCAGTATGGTCCTAATCCACAGTTCATCCTTAAAATATAAAACTGTAAGAAATGGCTGGAAAGATGGTTTTGAAGGCACGATAAGACAAGGGGGATGATTTGGCCATATCTCAGTTTTGATTAGGGACTTCAACCCTAGTTATTAGTCAGATATATGAAGTACAGTATATTTTAGCTATTATCATTAGAAACTGTACCCTGTCTTTTCATTGTGATATGCCTTTTCATTAAAAATGGGATCCTCCCAAATCAGTCCTCTGAAAATAAAGGCCTGAAGATATGGATGGACCTCCTACTTACAAATGAACAGTGTCTGATAATATAGGTCCTAATGCCTTCCAATTATTCTGAAGATACTTTTGACTATGCATGCTTACTTTTTGCTGGCCCAATTGTCAGAACTCCCAAACATCTCGTAGGATTCCATGCACATTATTTATAGGTCCATAGCTTACAGTAAAGGATACAACCTAAGGCTAGTAGGCATAGTTTTCATGGCGCCAAGGCGAGGCTAGGCAACAGTGGGGCACCTTGTCGCCTAATCACCTAGGCACCTGCCTAGGCAATTGATTTTTTACACAAAATACATATATCCTAGGGTAGTTCCCTAGGTTCCATAACCATGTTTCCTCAACAATTATCCATAATTTTCATAAGAGAAGTATAAACTTCATGTTAAAGTATAGAAACTCAACATGTTCATAAAAAAAAAAAAGAAAGAAAAGAAAATTCAAAACATATGGGGGCTGAACCCCTATTTTGTTATAGGAGAAGAAGAAGAAGATAATGTGTTGATTATACAAAATTTTAAGTTCTTTACCAGTTCAGGTTTTGAAGTCTTTGAGGGTTAAATACAGCATTTAGCAATGTTTGTGTTGATTAAACCCTAACAAATAAGAAAATAATAAAAAAGAAATTACTATACACACAAAATGATTGTTTTAGTTCAATAATGTCTGTTTTATAATTATAGTCTCAAAAAATTAAGAATATAAAAGTATTTTATAACACAATGTACAGCCTCTGTTCATTGTAGAATGGGGTCGCACCTCACGTCCCTATCGGGATAGTTTGCCTTCTAAATATTGATTCCTTTTTATTAATAAAATGCTATCATTTATAAAAAAAAATCTAACACGTAAAATCATCACATCTAATATAGTAACCTTCCAAATTTCTTTTGGACTGTTTCATGCATAACTTGCATTTCTTTTAGAAATGAAGTTTTTCATGGTTTGGACTCCATCAAGCTAAACTTTACTATCTCCTGATTGGTGAGGAAAAGAAATCAATGTGAATCTGGAGGGAAAAACTGAATTATTTAGTGATCTGATGTCCAACCTGAAGCCTACCTTATTATAAATCAGATTGTCCTGAATGTATCATCCTACTGAATTTAGTGATCGGATGTCCAAGCTGAAGTGGAATTAGTTGTTGACAAATCCAATCTGCCATCCTAGTTGAAGTTTTAGGTCTTCTAATGTATCATTTGCACATCTGAAAATACAAACCTAAATAATGCAAATAATGCTTTAATAGTCAATTGTCTCCTGGTTCTCACTAACTTGGTTTTTTTTTTCGCCTGAGTAAAGTCACTGGCTCCCATACCTGAATCTGAAGAAGAATCATTGGTAGCTGAGGTGGAAGAAGAAGAAGAAGAAGAAGAAGAAGAAAAAGAAGAAGAAGAACAACAACAACAACAAGGGAAAGAAGATGAAATGGAAAAAGAAAAGCCAGTGGTTGAAGCTGCTGGCCAGGATGAGAAACTTGAGTCCACAAGGACTACTAGTTCTGCAGTTGATAAAGCTCAAATACAAAGCCACCAGAAGTCTAGTGATACAAATTCCAAAGGATGGGAAGCAATCCCAAAACCAAAGGGGCACTCAAACCTGGATTATTCACGGTGGGACAGAGTTGAAGATGATTCAAGTGAAGAGGAAGAAGATGAAGATGAGGACTCTCAGCCTCAGTATCGATTCCGTGTGAGAACTATCGGTGTACGCTCAGTGAAATAAGGCTAATTCATGTTATGATGAATTCATGGCTATGATCACCATAATCATCCATGGAGAAGTGCAAGTACTTGGATACTCTTTTGTAACTTATATCTACCAGAAGTTTGGATCCATGACATTACATTATTCATATTGTGGAAGCTGACCCTAGGAAGGCCTTGAACTTCTTTAAGAGTGGTATACGTAGATATGGAAGACATGCTCATTATTCTCCACCACTGCCACCATCTATAGAAGAATCAGGTCAGTGCGTTGTATATGTCAATTGTGTACTGCTTAGGAAGGTCAATGCAGTGGATTCACGATACATTCAGTTTGCTTGTGACATAATTATTTGATGTGCAGGATTTTGGCATTTGGAATCCTAAGCGAATTATGAATCACTTAGAGGATTTTAAAAGGTTTCAGTCCTGCTTGGAGTGTGGAAAATGGTCAATCTGTAGTTATATTCAAGGTAAACCATTGGCTGAAGAACTTGGTAACTTGACATGTTAACATGTACCTGCCTTTGATCTTATGGAAATTAGGTATCTTCTATTTCAGGTGGGTTTACATTCTTGGCTCTGTAAAATGATTGCAATATCCATAAACTTGCTGTATGGGGGATTCAATATAGGGATTGTAAAAAAAAAGTGTCTAGAAGAAGGGATTATATGTAAAATTATGATAAGAAGTTGATTCTTTATTAGTAAAACCACTATACTGGATGGCATCTTGTTTTTTTCTTTTTTTAATTTTGGCATCTACAAAATATAATGATAATTTCTAATTGGTTTGCGTGATTTCTGTAGAAAAGAAAAACTGGATATGTAGTGGCTGGGAATTCGCATGGGCTTCCCACTGCACGTGCCCCACAGGACATCCCAACTGTGCATTGGAAACATCTCCGATGTGCATGTGGGGCAAGCTCTGTGGGGCTATTGCTATTGCTGATTATGAGGTGAATTCGGATTCGGATTAGCTGAACGCTTTGGCTGTGTAGCCAATGATAATGTTCCATGCCAGTGATCATGGTTTAAAGTATGGATCGTATCTTTTGAAAACGATATGATCCAAAACGCCTGTTTCTCCTAACTTTTTTTAATTTAAAAAAGCATGTTTTTAACTTTCCAAAAAATCAAACTTTGAAAAAAAACCTAAAAAAAAATATAGTTTTGGGCTTTTTTAAGTACCGATATGATATGCATTTCCCATGTGTATCTCACAAAATATTTCAACTGTTTATTGAGAACTTAATGACAAGTATGAAATGTTCCCAATGCATGCTGAGATGTGCATGTGGTGCACTACTAATAGGGTGTGTTGTGGGGTGTCAATTTAAAACTTAGGGATTGAATGATTGTGGGTCTTACCTATTTATTTTAGGGTAAAATACAAAAAACTCTCCTAAAGTTTCAGACAATCATAAAAAGCTCCCCTCTAGTTTAATTTTAACAAATACCTCTCTTGAAATTTTTGAGAAATTTGACAAAAATCTCCCTTCCATCACTTTCTTATATGAAAAACGTTAGACTGATGCATCGATTTCTTCTAAATACCCATTCTACCATTTTATAAATTATTTTACATGCAAAATTACTGAAATAACCCTGTTTTTTATTTGACAAAAATCTCCTTTTAACGATTATCTTTTAATGTTTTTGTCGAATTAAAATATGGTTATTCAGTAATTTTGTATGTAAAATCATTTATAAAAGGGTAAAATGGGTATTTAAAAGAAATTATTACATTAGTCTAACATTTTCTGTCTGTGAAAATGACATAAGGGAAGTTTTTGTTGAACTTCTCAAAAGTTCAGGGAGGTTTTTGTATTTTACTCTTTATTTTATACCGGTTTAGAGAGATTATTGGTCCACAGTTTGCTGAACAATTATTGCGTTTGGCTAATACCATCTCGTATACATTGACTGCAGTTTGTATTGATAAATGCAAATAATATTTTTCTTAAAAAATTGTGTATCAATTGTGGATTTTTTAGATTTCAAATTTATGAATTTGTATATAGTATGTACCCTGAAATAAAAAATCTATCTGAAATTTCTGACAGTTGCTGAAACTTCTACTTTCCCTTGCAGTTTCTGACAACGTTGCATCTGTACTCCATTATGCGAGGTTCAAATCTTAATAGAAAATGATGATGTCATTCTCTAATTTTTTAAATTGTCAAAGTTACCCCTGATTCACAATATGGAATTTTTTGCTGACGAACAAAATTCAAAAACCACGTACTCTGTTTCGCTCAAGAGATCAAATCAGCCCCTTACAAGATTGTTTCTCACAATGTCTCAGCACATTCTCACTGTGTATTGGGAACATCACCTGATGATAATACTAGAAATGATGATGTCATTATCGGGAGATGTTTTCAATACACGGCGGAGATGTGCTGTGGGACGTTGTGGGGGGCTGATTTGAACTCTTTGCTCAAACCCCCTTTTGGCATGGTTTTTGTAAATCCCTTCAAACCCTTTTTTATCCATTTCGCTAGATCCAACCCCAACCCATTCTATTAGTGTTTTTACCTAACAGTAGCATCAAATAGTGGCTATGTTTCTTATATCGTAAGTAGGGTATTGTTTAGTACCATTGTTACTTCTACTTGTAATGTTTTTGAGAGAAATTGTTTTTTATCACATCAAATCAGACTTTCACTAAAAAAATAAACATCAAATTAGGTGTTGACATTTATTGTAGAAACATCAAATTTAATATTTCTTCAAGAAACAATAATGGTACCAAATGTTGCATTGATAATTTAAAGCATTTATGATATATATATTTCTCATAAAATTTGTATTGGCCCATCTAAACCAAACACAACCTACAGAAACAAACAATGTTTTTTCTGGACGTCCAGTGGGGCATCTAATGGAATGGATCCAGTCGCTTCACGAATTAAAAGTTGAAAATTGCTGGGTCTTTGATTATTAATAGAAACAGAAATGGAAATGAGCTGTTGATCTGTTTTCTTCTTATTGGACCTCGATTCTATTCTTCCTTATTTCTCCCTGAAAGCAAGGTTTTCTATCAACCACTCTCCAATTAAAAGATAATGTGATACCAGTGAAGTGGTATCATATGAGACCTACACGTAAACCGTAGAGGTTGAAACGTGGGAAGATGGAATAAAGCCCATTTTGTTAGCAAGTTTATAGCCAAAGGTAGTGCCGTAGTGGTTAACAGGTTAGCTAGCCGAAAGGTAAAGTGTCTAGTAGTTTTTTTGATAGAAGCCCGTAGGCAGAATTCTATTAACTCGATGAAGAGTGCCTTTCAACAGTATTACATAAAAAATCTTGAATAGTAGACCATGTAAAAAGTCGAGACAAAGATAATCCTCGTCTGGCAATTAAATGAGCAGCACCATTTGCCATCCGTCACACATAATTCACCGAGCAAGAATGAAGGGTAGATAAAATGCTTTTGCAGGCAATAATGATGTGGATCAAGACCATCCACCAACATGAATTTGAAAATACTAAAAGCATCGCCTTCAACAGTCAAATATCAATTCATTTGTATTTAAGTCCATTTTCTTCATGGATTAAGCATCTGAATCTCTTTTTACCCTTCAATTAGAACTTTTGAACTCTTGGGTTCTCCTCAAAGTGAACCTATCTTTCTTCTCTTTTCTTTTTCTTTCTATATAGAAAGGTAAAATACAAAAACCTCAAACCTCTCCTCAAATGTATGGCATCTACATGTCTCATGATATATGTTTTGATTTATTTCTACTGCGGCCGACAGTCCCTAAATGGAGTAAGTCTCATACAAGACAATTGATAGCAACATAAGTAGCAACCACTAACCTCTAGTTTTGCAATGCGTGTTGACGAGGGGTAATTTGGCCCGACCTAGTGACCGAGGTACACGTGGATGCGATCAGCCACTGGAGTGACAATTCAGTGAGGGAGCCTTGCCAGCAGTTCGGGAGCTCGGGACCTTAAGTACTTCGGCATAAAGTCACTTCGGCACCTAATTCAGTTCGGGGCCAAAGAACCGAAGTTTCAGTTCAAAGCCAAAGAACCGAGATGCCAGTTCGAGACCAAAGAGCTGAAGCGCCACGTAATCGACTCCAAAAGCTTCCCCAATGGACTTCGAATCTCCCGGGATCATGATGTCTAATAATAGGGCTCATCCTCATCCCGTCCGAATCGGAGGAAAGTGATAAACCTTATCAACTAGCGCATTTCTCTCCTTTGGAAACGGAACGGATCTTATCTATGCAGTCCGGGGATCCCGGAAGCCTTTTCGTAAGGATTACGGCTACTCAACTATATAAGGGCATCGATCCTCAAGACGAAGGTTCGCGCGATTACTCACATTCAAGCTCTCTAGTATTCATACTTAGCTCACAAACACACAGAATACTAACTTAAGCATCGGAGCAACCTCACCGGGTCTTCCACCCCAGTCCCTCTGAGCACTATTTTGCAGATTGATCCAGCTCACCACGCGAGTACGTCCAGGCAGTTCTCCAGATAGGAGCTTCCAGATCGCGCACCATCAATTGGCATCATCTGTGGGAGCCGATCAAAAGGTCATCCCAATCTCAGTTGTAGTTCAAGTTTTTGCTCCATCTCAATGGATTCTTCCAGTAACATCGAGAAAAGCATCGAGATGAATGCCACCGGAGGGCAAGATCAGCAATCAACCTTCCCCCAAGGCCCCATGGTATGTATCGGCCAGTTTACTATTCCCCTTACAGCTTCAGGGGTCCCATCACTGTCCATACCACAGGGCACCACGCAAGTGAGCTTCCCGCTCCCCCCAGTGGGCGTGACTTTCTTTGAGCCATCCTTGGTCCCCCCTAGAGTCGAGCACTCCCAATTTCTTGACCTTGTTCAGTGCGTCTGGACGATACAAATCCAGATGTAGTAGATCCAACAATTTCAACAATATCAGTAGTACTACCTGTACCAGCAGTATCAATAGTAGTTTCCACCACTACAGCCGAACCGACAGCCAATCCCACCTCGGCACATAGAGTTGTGCCAGGGGCAGAACCAGAACCGGGTCGAGACCAGACAAAACGTCTGCCGATCCCCTCATCGAGATGAAGGGACCTCACAGGTGCCAGTCCCTCCTAGGGGTCAGACTCCACCTCGTGGGAGGAGGGACGGTCAACATACTCCTCCAGTATCACAAGGAAACCCCAAAAATAGGCCCGAGGGTAGCCAGCTCAACAGGGTCAACCTGCCGTGACACTCCTAGCAGGAGAACAATGGATCGTGGGGATATAACAACCAGCCCGGAGCCAGAGGCGCAAATTCGAGGCCGGTCCCTTTGGTGCCTCGTGATAGCCGGTGCAAACTCCACAACTAGGAGAACTCGGCGAGAAGGAACCAAGACCCACCTTGTGATAATGTTCGTAACGATGCCGAGATACCGTACCAGACCTAGGTCAGCAGCACCAACGTTGAGCCAGTGAAGAAGCAATAACGGCGACGCCGCAAGACACGTTGCTCCTCGGCCAGAAACAGTTCACTAGCGAAGCGAAGCCAACAAGAAGAGTGAGTTAAGGAAAGGGAAGAAGTGAGCTTGGTGGCAACGAAGACTGCGCCTCCCTTGCTTAGCCGATCATCTCCTCTGTCTCCCGAGCTCCTAGCAACCCCAATGTCAAAAGACTTCAAGGTTGCCCCACTAGATAAGTATGATGGGTTGTTTGACCCCAATGATCATGTGGATTATTTCCAATCTCAGATGCACCTAGCCGGGGAAGACGGAGCCTACATGTGTGTGGCCTTCTCCACCACATTCAGGGGGTAGTTCGGACCTGGTATAGGAACCTCGCACCGGGCTCCATCAAGAGCTGGGCGCAGTTTGCTGACCTGTTCACTACGCATTTCATTACCAGCAAGAAATGCCCAAGTCGCAAGAGAGCCTTCTGAACGTGGTTCAGAGGGAAGGAGAGTCAATAAGAAGCTACATCAAGCACTTCAACGATACTTGTCTGTAGATACCAAACCTCGATCCAGTGGTGCGTCTCATTGCAGCAAAGAAAGGAATCACCCACAGAGAGTTCAAGTGGCATGTGGTAGCCAACAAACCAAAAGATATCACCAAGTTCCTTAAATTGGCAGACCAGTTCATCGGTACCGTGGAGAAGATTAACCAAAAGACTGATAATCCACCGGATGAAAAGAGGAAGAGAGAGAATGAAGGGACGAGCAACAATGGGCAGGAAAGAAAGAAGAGCAAGTCCCTGATCAGGGGAAGAAGCAAGTCAAGAAGCAGGTCCCCCTCGCGCGGCCACAAGTCAGGTTGGCGTTCTAGGACTCCGCCCGTAGAGAGAACGAACTATACACCTCTGAATGCTAAGCGAGGAGAGATCTTAATGGCTATTAAGGACTCCTCCTTCGTCAAATGGCCGCCCAGGCTAAGGGGAGACCCAGCAATAAGAAACCCGAATGTCTACTATAATTTCCATCAAGATCATGGACATAACATGAAAAATTGCAGGAATCTCCACGATGAGATCGAAGAGCTTATCCACCACGGGTACATGAAGAATTACATCCTACGAGAAGAGAAGGGACAGTCAGATTGACAGGGGGATCGTCAGGGGACCAAAGGAGGAATGCCCCCGAGACTAGTAGGCAGAATAAGTAGCGACCTCAGCAGCTACTGGAGGAGAGGCCAGTTCGCAGAGTAATAAATATGATCACCAACGGTCCATCATTGCGGAATGTACATCAGCAGTTGGGAGGACCTCGGTCCGCGAATTGGAGAATGAAGGCGAAAACCCGAGAAAGCGACCTTGGCTTGAAGAACCTATCTACTTCACTGAGGACGACGCGCGCAGGATCCAGTACCCGCATGATGATGCTTTAGTAGTGAAGCTAAGGATCAATGACTTCGAGGTGAAACGCATTTTAGTAGACTTAGGCAGTTCAACAAACATACTCTTCAAGGAGGCCTTCGACAAATTGTAGTTGCAACAAAGCGACTTGAAGCCGACAGATACACCCTTGATAGGGTTCAGTGGCGAAGACGTCAAGCCTCTTGGTCGAGTCACAATACTTGTGGAGGCAAGCACGTGGCCAAACATTGTACGATTTGAGCACACGTTCTTGGTGGTCACAACTTCGTCCCCCTACAATGCGATAGTAGGTCGACCTATCACACACGTTTTGCGTGCGATAGTGTCCACCTACTACTTAGCAATGAAGTTCCCAACTGACTATGGTGTGAGGGTCATGCGAGGTGACTAGCTTGAATCCCATAACTGTTACGTGGCCACTCTAAAAGGAAAAGCAAAGCTAGCGGAAGACGTCGAGCTCGAGCAACCACCGGAGTACAACGAAGAGCGAGCTGCCCCGTTAGAAGCGACCTCGGCTCAAAGAACCTATCTACTTCACTGAGGACGACGCGCGCAGGATCCAGTACCCGCATGATGATGCTTTAGTAGTGAAGCTAAGGATCAATGACTTCGAGGTGAAACGCATTTTAGTAGACTTAGACAGTTCAACATACATACTCTTCAAGGAGGCCTTCGACAAATTGTAGTTGCAACAGAGTGACCTGATGCCGATAGATACACCCTTGATAGGGTTCAGCGGCAAAGAAGTCAAGCCTCTTGGTCGAGTCACAATACCCGTGGAGGCAAGCACGTGGCCAAACATTGTACGATTTGATCACATGTTCTTGGTGGTCACAACTTCGTCCCCCTACAATGCGATAGTAGGTCGACCTATCACACACGTTTTGCGTGCGATAGTGTCCACCTACTACTTAGCAATGAAGTTCCCAACTGACTATGGTGTGGGGGTCATGCAAGGTGACTTGTTTGAATCCCGTAACTGTTACATGGCCACTCTGAAAGAAAAAGCAAAGCTAGCGGAAGACGTCGAGCTTGAGCAACCACCGGAGTACAACGAAGAGCGAGCTGCCCTGTCAGAAGAAACGGTCCACATATCGGTCTCTGATGCTGAACCGACCAAAACTCTTCAAATCGATGCCTTGATCAGCGAGCCACTTTGGACTCAACTAGTAAGTTTTTTACTTAAAAATTTAAATATTTTTTCTTGGTCTGTGGTAGAGATGCCCGGGATTGACCCAAAAATAATAACTCACAAGCTTAATGCCAATCTTTTAGTCAGGCCAGTAAGACAAAAGAAACGCAACCTCGCCCCGAAACGTTGGAGGGTAGTCAATGAGGAGGTCGGGAAGCTCCTCGCGACAGACTTCATCAGGGAAGTCCATTACCCGAGCTGGGTGGCAAACCCGGTTCTAGTGAAGAGGGCCAATGGCAAGTGGCACATGTGCGTCGACTACACCTACCTGAACAGAGCCTGCTTGAAAGACTGCTTCTCACTGCCCAAGATTAATCGCCTAGTGGACGCGACCTCAGGGCACGAGTTGCTGAGTTTTCTATATGCCTATTCCGGTTGCAACCAGATTAGGATGGATCTTGCTGACCAGGACAAAACCGCATTTGTAACTGAGCTCGGGCTATATTGTTATAAGGTCATGCCCTTTGGATTGAAAAATGATAGGGCAACATTCTAGTGCCTTATAAACAAAGTTTTTGAGCCATTGATCGACAATAAAATAGAATGTTATGTTGATGACATGATCGTGAAGACCCAGTTTTCGAACTCTTTGCTAATTGATTTAAATGATGTTTTTCAAATTTTAAGAATATATAATATGAAATTAAATCCGAATAAGTGTGTCTTCATAGTCACTTCGGGTAAATTCCTAGTCTACATAGTCAACCGATGTGGCATCGAAGCCAACCCGAAAAAAATAGGCAATCCTAGATATGAGACCACCTCGGAAAATAAAAGAAGTCTAGAGGCTAACTGGCCGGGTAGTAGCCCTAAGCCGCTTCATGTCTAAATCGGTGGGCCGATGCCTCCCCTTTTTTAAAGCAATAAAAAAGAGCAAGAATTTCAAATGGACCGAAGAGTGCCAACTCGCCTTTGACAAGCTGAAAATGTAACTAAGTACCGCACCGGTTTTAACTCGACCTGAAGAAGAGGACAAATTAAAAATATACCTCTTCGTGAGTGATGAAGTAGTTAGTTTAGTACTGATCAAAGAAGTAGATCGGGTCCAACGACCCATTTACTATGTTAGTAAAGTTTTGTAGGATGCAGAGACTACGTATCCGGAGATCGATATAGTAGCATACGCGCTGGTCATAGTAGCCCGGAAACTATGCCCATACTTCTAGGCCCACACTATCATTGTTCTCACAAACAGACCCCTGAGGCAGATTCTGCTTAAGCCCGAGGTGTTTGGAAGATTAACGAAGTGATCCATCGAGCTGAGCGAATATGACATCCGGTTTGAGCCACAACCAGCAATCAAAGCCCATGACTTGGAAGACTTCGTAGCAGAGTGGACGTTCGGCGCACCGACCCCTGAATTGACCGAGCTCACTCACAAGTCGGAGGCAGCAACCAGTGCGGCACTGGACCTGGTCAAAGTAGTACCGACCTGGGATGAGGAGCCTTGGATCCTCCACGTTGATGGCTCGTCCAACCAACGAGGAAGCGGTGCGGGATTGATACTGTACGACCCAAGTGAGGTGAAGCTGGAGTATGCTCTTGGGTTTGGATTCGAGGCATCGACCAACGATGCAGAGTATGAAGCGTTGATCGCCGGGCTGAACTTAGCAAAGGAAATGAGAGCGAAGCACCTTATCGTATCCAGTGATTCACAACTGGTGGTCAACCAAGTCATTGGCGATTATGAAGCCCACGACCTAAGTATGGAAGCTTACCTGGCCAAAGTCAGAGAGATCTTGTTGTTCGACAGTTGTATGCCCTTAGCTCCAATTAGTTTGATGTACTTAGGACATTTATTGTAAATGAATAAAGTGCATATTTGATTCATGTTCTTGTGGTGTGTTTCTGTGTAATACCCTTAAACTGGACACTTAATGAGACTTGTGTTAGTTTAGAATGCTCACAGCCGTTGGATAAGTCTGGGGAGATTTATCCTGCTAAGGCTGACACTGGTGTGCTTCCAAGTGTTGGGGTGGCCTATCTCAGCTATCAGGGTGAGACCCGAAGCACATGCAGTGTAGGATTACTTGAAACCTTGAACCAGACCAGATTTCTAGTATTGCCCTGGACCTTGGAGATTAGTGGGCAAAACTGGAAAGTTACACCTGACCCCTAGACTCGATTATGATACTGCACTAGGTGTCGGATTGGGCTGTCTTTGATATGCCAATCAATGAGATCCTTAGAGGGGGTCAAAACCTAGGTATGTTGGGATAGTCCGAGAATTCATCTGAGTGGGTGATCATAGTGACAGGATCAGCCCCTTTGTCGGACAAAGGTAATGATCGGGGATGCACTCTCTCTGATGGAAACCAAGACTACTGGCAGCCGATTTCAATCATTGAGATTTGTTTTGCAAAATATATTTTATATGAGATATAAAAGTATATATATGTTACGGTTTAAAATTGTTTGCAAAAGGTTTTAATTCCCAAGATCCATGTGAGAAGAGAGTGCAGCACTGTTCCTTGCAGCCGAGGGAGAGGTCCTCTCTTGTCGGGCAGTGTTTGATCATTATGGGCTGAGAGGTTAAGTGTAAGACCATTGAGGGTAATACCTGATGGGCTAATCTTGCATCTGCCCACAGTCCCTGGGTGTTACAAGGTGGTTTGGCCCAGGGACCACTTAGTGTAAGTGTTGGGCCCATAGAGTCAATGTGATGGGCTCAGGGGGTTCACTGGGCTTTCTAGTGAATTCGGCTAGGCCTTGTAACAAAGGCTGGGCCGAACCCTTGTGGCTGATGTATAGATCAATGCTTGGGTCCCATGCCATACAAGGAAGCCCAACTGGGCAGCAGTTTGGAAGGCTAAGTGAGCACATATACTTATTGGGCCTAAAGCCCATTTCGAACTGGGTTGATTTGATCAGTTAATTTAAGGGGCGAATCTGAGATTAGATTAGCAGATAGGATAGGGTCTTACCTATCCACTCAGAGAGTCCAAATTTGAATACAGATTCAGATCTGAAAACCTCCTGATAAGATTAGGAGAGGGCTGATCTAATCTGTAGATAAGATAAGGGTCTATCCTTATCTCTTAAAGGGAATTCAGATCCAAATATGATTTGGATAAGCAATTCCTAATGGGATTAGGAGCTGATCCCTTTAAGGTTATAAAAGGAGAAGGGGGCAACAACTTTAGAAGATCATCACATTCAAAACAGAGAGAGAACATAGCACCCAGTGAGACTGAGTTGTTTTCTCCTTGCTGCCTCCTTCCTGCCACTGCCATTATTGCCAGTTTGATCTCCTCTTTCTAGCAGGAACGATCAAGATTGGATCTTGATATCAATCTTTGGAGAAAGGCTGATCTGAAGTTGTGCTCACAGCCCCAGCGAATTCTTGTGAAGGGTTCGGTTCTTTTGAAAGAACACTGCTGATTCTGCTCCATCCTACACTACGCCATTTTCAGTGGGAGCAGTTTTTGGTTCCTACATTGGGCGTGAACACCTCCATTGGGAGATATTGTTTCTCCATATCAGGTATATCCATCTCCTACTTCTGTTTTCAGATCTGGTTTGGTTTATGGTTCAAGGCTGATCATTGAAAATGCAGATTTTCTAAAATAAGGAATGTGATTCCTAGATGAGGGGAGAGGAAATTTTTGAAATTTCGCCCAACCTTCCTGTAGGGTTCGGCCATCCATATGATGGATCTCTAATCCCTTCACCTGCATAGCTTTAGCTCCTATTTCATTAGGCAAATTTTGAGGTTCGAGAACGCTGAGACCGACGCCTTATCATGTCTAGCGAGCACGAGCGACAACACTATGTGCATTGTGTACATAGAGGACCTATCTCGGTCCAGCTTCTCGGGGGGGCAGAAGAGGTCACTCCCGTGTTGCAAGTGAAACCAAGCTGGATCGACCCACTCGCCGATTACCTGCTCCACGAGACCCTACCTACAGAACGCAAGGTAGCTCAAAGGGTAGAGCGGCAATCAGCCAAGTACGTCCTCATAGATGGGCGGATGTACAAGAGATCCTTCACGCTCCCCTACCTGCGTTGCCTGTGACCCTCAGAAGCTGAGCTCGTACTTCACGACACCCATGAAGGCTTGTGCGGTGGACACTTGGGGGGCCGAGCCCTCGCACAGAAAGTGTTAAGGCAAGACTACTATTGGCCCACAATGAAGGCAGGCGCACTTGAGCTCGTCAAGAAGTGTGATAGATGTCAGAGGTATGTCAATATTCACCATCAACCTGCTGCCGATTTAAAGTACCTTACTAGCTCGTGGCCCTTAGCATAGTGAGGAATTGACATCCTCAGTCCTTACCCGCCGGCAACCGGGCAAAGGAGGTCCCTGGTTGTTGTCTGGAGGAGAAAAGTATGTTGCTTCGAACTACCCCGGGTGCTGATATCCGACAATGGGAAATAGTTCGAAGATATTAAGTTCCAAAATTGGTGTGCCGAGATGGGGATTCAGCAAAACTTTACCTCGGTGGCACACCCTCAAGCGAATGGACAAGCAGAAGTAACAAACAGGGTGATACTTCGGGGACTGAAAGCTCGCCTAGCCCGAGCAAAGGGATTATGGGTGGACGAGCTGCCCAATGTCCTTTGGGCCTACCAAACTACTATCAAGGCTGCGATGGGAGAAACTCCCTTCAACCTCACGTATGGTACAGAGGCGGTGATCCCAGCAGAGATCGAGGTACCCACATTGCGACTTGAGGCCTATGATGAGGAAGCAAACGACGACGAGCTCCATACCAACCTGAACCTAGTAGAGGAGGTGCGAGACCTGGCCTACATCTGGACTGCGGCGTACCAGTAGAGATTAGCTCGGTACTATAACGCCCGGGTCAAGAAGTGACAGTTTCATGTCGGCGACCTGGTTCTCTAGAAAGTTATGGTACCTGAGCCCGACGTAGGCAAGATCGGACCAAACTGGGAAGGTCCGTACTGTGTAAGGCGGGTGCTCAGGGAAGGCACGTATGAGCTCGAGACTTTGGAAGAGAAGCAGGTATCTCGAGCATGGAACATCGACAATCTAAGAAGGTACTACTTATGAGTCCACGACTCCAATGCAAAATTTCTTCTAAGTCTATGGGACCACTGAACTAGTCAAAAAGACGACGAGCTAGAGAGAGGACTATGAGTCACTCCCAAAAGCCTAAGGGCCATGGTGTCGAGCTGATAGAAGATCTCAGTACTACAATAAGTCTTAGTCACCTCTTCGGCATAGGCAGACAAGTACTATTCGCCTCTTCGACATGGGCAGATAAGTCCTAGTCGCCTCCTCGACATAGGCGTAATAAGTCCTATTCACCTCCTTGGCATAAGCGCAACAAGTTCCAGTCGCCTCTTCGGCTTGGGCAAATGAGTAGCCCGTGCATAGACAGGTCGGGTACAAACCCTACAATGTCCATCCACCTCGGCGTACAACACAACTGGGTTATTCCTACTTGGAATCCAGCTCATTAGCTTGGCACTTCGGGATAACCAACACTTAGAAAAATTTTTGCACACAAAAGGTTCTTTGAATCTCTATGCTTCATTAACACTAGACTGGGTGGATCGAAAGAGTTCTCTGCACATTTTGGTCTGGTCTTTGGAAGACGGGCCCCAGCATCCGCCCTGTTTACAACTCCAGCCTCCCCTTCAACATGCAGTAAAGACATCTTTTCATCTCCCTCTCTCCATCCGAATCCCTTTTTCTCTTGGCCTGCCACGTGTTTCTCAGCCTCTATCTCTCTCCTCTGATATCATAATTCATTAAGTTTATCATGCCAGTTTCAGTTTTTCCTTTAGCCAACCTTGTATGGGCCTCATCCATCTCTCTTATTTTCAAACACCTTCCCAAAACTCCCCTTTTTGCCTTCCCAAGGTCTTCAATCTTCCATTGTTTCAGCCCATTACTATCAGATTCACCAGACTTGGCAACCAAACGATCAACATAGCCACATAAACGTTGGCCTTCAACATAGAACTGGAAGTAGAACTTCCAGAGAGCATAGTTTCTCCCATCAAACTTAACTGACAGTTGTTCATGTTTGCCTGAAGCCATTTTAGCAATGAAACACCCAAGACAAAGTGTTGCAGCAAGTAAAGGAGATGAAAACAGCCCTTAATCCACTCAATAAAAGATCTGATATAAGTGGAATAGCCAAAGATTATACACCAGCAACTTAGAAATCAGTAATAGTCCAGAAAAGCACCCAAAATATACTGCAGATCAAGTATCAGTCCAGAAAAGGAAAGTCCAGGATTGAAACCTCGAAGAAGTCATAAACCCTACAAGGAATGATCCAAACACTAATCTGAAGTGTTGAGAGAAAGAGGAGATCGGGGCAACACCAGATCTAGGGTTCCACAGAAGTCCAAATGAGCAGGAGTGAGATCTGAATGTGCACTTGGGTGATCTGAAAGTGGAGAGGAGCTTCTATGAACTTCCATGGTCAAACACATGTGAGAACTCAAAATTGAAGTTCTGATTCTCGAACGACTAGTTGTGAAAGTGGAGAAAATCGTCTTGTTAAACACCAGTCCCGTAGGAGTATTGTTGCCAAGTTTATCTAGCTTAAAATCTCTAAGGATAATATCACTATATGGGAATCAGTTAATGGCAATATTCTGCAGAAATATTTAGAGATTACAACTCTGTGGAAGCTCAATTTGAGTAGTAATGCATTATCCGAATTGATTCCAGAGTATAATGGAAATTTTTAGAATATTTTCTTGCTAGATTTGTTGAGGAATGGTTTTATCGGTGAAATTTCATAGGCTTTGTTCAAGTCTTTGTCTATAGAAAACTGTATGAGCCTCGCTGGTTTTGATTTTTCTTTCAAAAATCTTGGTGGAAGTATTCCTACACAGATTTGTGTCCCTCCTAGCATGGTTTATGTATCTGTAAGAAGCAATTTTTTGTTTGGGAACATGGCTGAGAAGATTATACATTATAGCTTGCCAAAGTTTGGAACTTTTGGATCTTGGTAGCAATTCATTCACTGGGTCAATCCCTTTTGATGTCCATGGGTTGAATCCCTTTCGATGCCCTTGGGTTGGGAAGAATATTAGTTATCTCAATGCATCTTTTAACTAATTTCAAGAGAAGGTCCCATATATCTGAACATGCAGTGATCAATTGAAAATATTTTATGTTTCGAGAAATGAATTTACTGGGCAGATAGATACCTTCTTGCATTTCCAATTGCAAAAGCTTAAAGGATTTTAGATGTAGGATTTATCCGGTTGAACGAGAGCATTCCGGTGAAATTGGAGAATTGAAGAGGCTTTCTGTCATCAAGTTGGGTAATAATACCATTGGCAGAACAATTCCAACTGAGGTTGGAAGCATAGAGTTGCTTTAAGTGCAAGACTTGAAGAACCTTTTCCTTGTTGGTGAGATCCCTAGCGATTTAAGCAATTGTAGGTTTCTACTAGAGTTGTTAAGTCCTACACCTTTTTGACAATCTAATATGCGTATCCATATTTCTTTGAATTAACATTGAGATTTTGAGTTCTTAATTCCAGGGATGTTTTAGGTAATGGCTTACACCTAGAAATTCCTAAGACCCTCTACAACTTGACATACCTCAAAGTAAAAGAAAGTTGTAGAACATAAGCATTCCAATGAGCCTGGGAAAGCTATCTCAGATCCACCACCATGAAAGCAAAAGAAAGTTGTAGAAACGAAAGAACACTTTTGAATATTTTAAATCATTAAATTTTGAGAATTTTATAAAAAACTAAAGAGAGAATGCTCTTAAGATCATCAAAACAGGGAAGAATAGCATTATTTTAAAAGGCCTAAGCCTCGAGGTGAGGCTAGGAAAAAAGGCATGGCCTCAATAGCCTTGGAAACCACCTGCAAGGCTTAGGCCTTGAGTTGTTTGAGGCCTATGCCTTTGGGCCTTTGGCCTCAAAATGTCCAAAGCTTAGGCCCTAGCAATTCAAAATGCTAATGTGGAATGTGAAGGTTTACATAGGGGCAAACATAAATTTAAAACAAAAAAAAAACAGCCTTGTTTTGTATATATTGGTGTAATGAGCAAAAAAATAAACATACAAATAACAAAAACTTGCATATAAAATGTGTAAGAAAATAATTTGCTTTATTGTTCAAGCTATATTTTTACCCATTTTCCCATTTATCTCATATTTGATAATCTATTTATTCTAAAGCATGTGCATCATATAGATGGTCACTCTTTGCTAATGCATACTAATGCAAGAAAGGAAATAGGAATCTTGTTCTTAAAACAATGTTCGTTCATATCCCTAAATTGAAAAGTTATGTTGTTTTGGCTTTTCATATTAGTGCAAGAAAGGCTATTATTATGGGTCGTTGGGCAATGCTGTAATAACCGTCGTCATATCAGATGTATTATCTCTATTGTAGTCATATTATTTTGGCTTTTCAATGCTGAATTTATTTTTTTGTGTTAGAGAATAAAAACCTATTAAGGAACCTCACCTAACAACTTAAGCTTTTGAAATTATTATTGTTATTTGGAAGTGGTATCGCTGCTACTCATGGTTGGTTACCCCCTCCATGTGGTGTTCTTAAAATTAATTGTGATAGCACTTCAAGCCTAGATAGAGTAGGTGTAGGTTTCGTGATTTGTAACTCTAAGGGTCGTTTTGTTTATGCAAGGGCAATCAGACTGTTGTTGATGTCATCAGAGGATGATGAAGCCATTAGAATACTCCAAATTTCCATATTTTATTTTTTATTTATTTTTAAATTTATATTATTTAATTATGACATCATGGGTTGATCCATTTGACCTGAATGGTTAAACTAACGTGCCAAACAAATGTAAGAATGGTGCCAATTTCAAGTTGATTTAAAAATGTAGGTTTTATATTGTCAAAATGATTGGATATAGATCTAATTAGTATATTTTATTTATGATAAATGAAAATGCTTTAATATAGAATTTAATAAAAAAGAATGGGGGTTAACACCTCAAATACAGGACTCAATGATAGGAAGGGGAAGTAGTTCAAATTATATTTACACCCTCATAATTAAAGATGGACAAAATTCAGAGATGACTCTAGATCTACTATGAGCACAAATGTGTGAACTTAATTGAGTAACCAATCACGAGTAAACATGCTAGTATTTCATACACATGGGTCATGCATTAACATGTTCACTCATGATTGGTTACTCAATTAGGTTCACACATTTGTTCTTGTAGCAGATCCCATCACTTCAAAAGTAGGGGTACTTTAAGTAAAGAACAAGTATACAAAACTTACTGATACATTAAATATAGGAATTAATAATAGAGAATGGGTGTTAATACCTTAGTTATGAGGAAAAATATATGCTATCGGAAAGACATGATACTAGAAGGGCTTTGACTAATCAAACCACTCATGAATTTTGATAAATACCATTTTGGTTACCACTTTTATGATACCAATTGATTGGTTATAAGTTTTTTCTAGTATCATAGTCGAACCCTAAATATAAAACTCAATGAGAGGGAGTGGAATGACACTTAAAGTAGTAGTTCAAATTACAGTCTATGCCTTTACAACACACAAGGAACATTGGCTTAGAATTTATACATGGCAAGCTTAGCATTAACATTAGAAAGTTTTTCTTAAGCCATGTCTAACCTTCTAGCCATTATGTTTCACCATAGCTGTTGGTTTTGGGTATATTAACATAGACCACATGAACCGACTCTTGTGAAACACAAACTCCTCAATGACTTGATAATAAGGTTTGAAAGATTGAACATTAGGACGATAGTAGCGAAAGCCAAGGTGGTGGGGATGCTACTGAGTATTAGGTCATGTTTGGTTCAATTCTCATTCTTTTTCATTCTTGCCCAAGATGAAATTCTAAAATGGATAAGAATGGGTAAAAATAGGTAGAATGAGAAAATATTGCTATGAACCAAACACTTTTTTTTCCTGAGAATGAATTCTTTTCAAACTGACAAGTGTCCTATGTTGCTTATTTTTATTCTTCAAAAAAAATTTGTTAGTATTCATAAACTGCTAGCCTAGGTCTCCAACAGTCAATGTTTACTGGTTGGCATAGATGTTTTATAAAAGTATTTTCGTAAGAAGTTCTTTTATAAAAGTACTTTCATAAAAGAGATTTTATAAAAGTACTTTCATAAAAGTGCATTCTTAAAAGTGTTTTTATAAAAGTACTTTCATAAAAGCACTTTCATAAAAGTGCTTTTGTAAAAGTGCTTTTATAGAAATGCTTTTGTAAAAATGTTTTTGTTAAAGTGCTTTCATAAAAGTACTTTTATAAAAGTGCTTTCATAAAAATACTTCTATAAAAGTGCTTTTGTAAAAGTCACGGTAGCCTACTAAGTACATATGGATATGATGTGAGTATATTATTCTTAGGCTCTGTTTGATAACTCTTTTTAGAGATATGAAGTTTGAAATATTTACTTTTCAGATGCTAGTCTCATTTGTATTGCATCTAAAATGCTTTTTTAGATCTGAAATCCAAAGAGGTTGTCCCGGACCTTAACGCGCTCAAACGCTTTTCAGATGTGGCCAAAAGACAAAAATACTTGAAAATGGCACGTTATGCCCCGTTTTAAACCCAACCCTAAAACATTTGTGTTCTTCTCCATCGAGGAAGACAAACAACGCACCTTTGAAGCTTTGCTCCAGATATGTCTCAAATCCACTTTCTCTACTCATTTTGCTATTTTGTGGTTGCAAATGCAAGCTCTCATCATTTTCTTCATTTTTTAGGGTTTCAATCAGTCGCTTATAAAGCATTGAAGTAGCAACGAAGGTGAGCTTCTTTTTCTCTTGCTCACTGAGCACTTGCCGTTCTTCTGCTAGCACGACTCAGATTCACCAATGCCAGGCATTTGAGATGGCTACAAATCGATGAGAGCTTCTATTTCTCTTCTACTTCTGGTTTCCTGTCAGAATGAACATTACTAGCTTATTCGTCTCGAGAAGCCTAGAAAAACGCATCCCTTCTCATCAATGGAGGTGGCATTTTTCTTGGCCTAGATTGGATTTCCTCGGGTATTGAGCTCCAAGTTTCTTCTTTGATCAATCTGGGTTTTGGTTTGATCTTCTGGGTTGGTATCTACTTCTCTAATGGCAGCCTCCTCGTCACTGCTTGCATGTCGGTTATTTGATTTTTTAATGTTACTAGTGGAATGGCATGTGCGATGCACGGGGTATTTGATATTGATGATGATGTTTGACTATGTTATATATTGGGTATAGATTTGTAATTTATGTTATTTTCTTCAATCTTTATGATTTTCTATTTTTTTGTAAATTTTTTATGTATTTCTTTGTTTTCTATAATTTATATTATTTTCTTCATTTTATGTGTTTTTTCATAATTATTTTGCAATAACATATATATATATATATATATATATATATATATATATATATATATATATATATAATGGGAAAAATATAAAGTTGTGGATAAAGTTGGAAAGTAAAATTAGAGTGTTTTGACCAAACCAATTGCACCACTCTCATTTTTCAGTATGATATATAAGTTTCTATGATTTTCTACATTCTTTTGTAAATTTTCAATGTATTTCTTTGTTTTTTGTAATTTATATTGTTTTCTTCATTTTATGTTTTTCATAATTTTTTTGTAGTGACTATATATAATGAAAAAAATAGAAAGTTGAGGGTAAAGTTGGAAAGTAAAATCATGGTGTTTTGACCAAACCAATTGCAACATTCTCATTTTTAGTATATAATATTATATTGTTTTCTTCATTTTATGTTTTTCATAATTATTTTGTAGTGACAATATATATAATGGAAAATTTGAAATTGAGGGCAAAGTTGGAAAGTAAAATCAAGGTGTTTTGACCAAACCAATTGCAACATTCTCATTTTTTAGTATACATATATATATATGGTATAGAATTTTTTATGATTTTCTATTTTTTTTGTAAATGTTCTTTATTTTAAGGAGAAAGGTGCATAGGATAAAGAAACACCATTTCTATTTCCTCCTTCCTATTGTGAAGTAGGGGGAGTGGATAAGATATACACTATACAGAGAGGGATTTAAAGGAGAGAACTGGGATTTTATAATTTATTTATTCACTTCATGTGTGCATGATAATATTTGGCCTTTTGCCTCATGTCGTTCTACTCGTCAATGGTGGGACCGTTATTTGCATATCTAATGGCTAGCGTTTGGATATAGGTTGATCTTGATTCATTTATATTCATATTCGAATTGAACATCCGTCCGATTTTTGTAGAAGGGTCTGGATCTCCTGCCAACAAAACGCATTCCAAACCCCTACGACCCTACCAAGTACCAAACCCCTATGGTATTATATTGGTAGGGTGTTAGATTATTGGACTGGCCTGATGATTGTCGAGAACACCCTAAAACAAATCAATATAATGAACCTGAAAGCATTTCCCGATCCAATACAACTTATTATGTTAACTGAGACAATCGAAATAGAGGGGAAATGGGAAAAAATACCTGAAAAAATAGGGAGAAAACCAAAAAAGGCTTCATTTAATCATCTAATTGATTGTTCGATGATGAAAACAGAGAGGTCGAAAAAATCCATTCCTCCCTTCAATTTGAATTCATGGGTTTTGGGCAAACCATTCGATACTTGACACATGTTGGCTCTAATCAATGAAGAGGTTCGTTAGGTAGGCCTGATGGTAGTAGGCCTGTCAATGATACCCAAAAATCCGAGGCCCAATTTGACATCCAATCTAATTATCTTGGATTCAAAATAAATATTTATGTAATCGGATCAAATTTGAATGTTACAATCTACATCCGATTAATAATCATATCAGATTTGGATTTGACCAAAAATGATTTGATTAAAATTTGAATTTGATTATATTATAATATTTATTAATTTTAATATATAACTTCTATATAATTATATTAAAATTTATAAAAATATTTTTTAAATATTATATTATATATAATAAATTTAGTATGTTATATTTATATTAATTTATTATATAGAAAAGTTGAAAAATAAATAAATTTTTAATTTTATTGGTATTTTAGAGAATTTAAGGTTGAGTCAGATTAAATTTGAATCCGATATGAGTTTGTTAGGATTCAAAATCAAATCCGAGTCTTTAAATCCAATCGAATTTTAGATCAAATTTGAATGTAGGTTCTTAATATTCAGATCGGATGCGGATTTTGCTACATCCAATTAGAATTCAATCCGATTGCAACCCTATTGGGGAGAAGATCAGATAAGGCCTAAGGGGAAAGAGGAGTAGGTTCTATAGCGGTTTTATTATTATTTTATTTGTTACAAGCATGAACTGTTAATTAAATAAAATTGGAAAAATAAAAAGCTATTATTATTTTATTTGTTTTATCCAATTACAAGTGTTAACCGTTAATTAAATAAAATTAGAAAACTAAAAAAGAGTAAAAGTGGAAAGTGAAAACTAGGCTTTTTCACAAAACATTGTCACCACCCTCATTTTTATAAATGGTATAGACAACATTCACATTTTTTAGTATGGTATAAAAATTTTTATGATTTTCTATATTTTTGTAATTTTTTTGCACATTTCTTTGTTTTTTCTTAATTTATATTATTTTCTTCATTTTGAGGAGAACAGTGCATAGGATAAGAGAGATGCCATTTCTGCTTCCTCCTTCCTACTGTAAAGTAGGGGGAGTGGATAAGAAATACAATATGTAGAGAATGGTTTAAAGGAGAGAATTGGGGTTTTAGGATTTGTCTTCGCTTCATCTGTGAATGATGACATTTGGTCTTTTGCCTCCTGCCATTCTGCTCGTCAATGGTGGGGCCATTATTTGCATATCTAATGGCTAGCATTAGGATATAGGTCAATCCTGATTCATTTATATTCAAATTCGAATCGAACATCCATTCGATTTATATAGAAGAATCTGGATCTCTTGCCAACAAAATGCATTCCAAACCCCTTTTGGCCCTACCAAGTACAATCCCTACGATATTATGTTGGTAGGGTGTCAGATTACCATATTGGCCCGATGATCATCAAGAAAAAACACCTAAGATGAATCAATATAATGAACCTAAGAGCATTTCCTGATCTAATACAACTTATTACGTTAATAGAGACAATTGAAAAATAAAATAGGGAGAAAAAAAACTTCATTTAATTATTTGATTATTCCTTGATGAAAAGAGAGAGGTTGAAAAAATCCATTCTTCGTTTCAATTCAAATTTGTGGTTTGGGCAAACCATCCGATACTTGACACGTGTTGGCTCTAATCAATGAAGATGTTCATTAAATAGGTGCTTCAGGAGAAGATCAAATAAGGCGAGGAATAGGTTCCACAGTAGTCTTATTGTTATTTTATTTGTTTTATCCAATTACAAGTGTTAACCGTTATTTAAATAAAATTGAAAAAATAAAAAAACATAACAAAGGGTAAAAATAGAAAGTGAAAATTAAGCTTTAAAATAAAAAAAATGATAAAGGGTAAAAATGGAAAATGAAAATTAGGCTTTTTTGACATGTGTTGGCTCTAATCAATGAAGAGGTTCATTAAGTAGGTGCTTTGGGAGAAGATTAGATAAGGTGAGGAATAGGTTCCACAGTAGTCTTATTGTTATTTTATTTGTTTTATCCAATTACAAGTGTTAACCGTTAATTAAATAAAATTGAAAAAATAAAAAACATAACAAAGGGTAAAAATGGAACATGAAAATTAGGCTTTTTGACAAAACATTGTCACCACCCTCATTTTTATAAATGAAAAAGTAATGAGATACAAAGATTATCCAATTACAAGTGTTAACTGTTAATTAAATAAAATTGGAAAAATAAAAAAAAAAACATAATAAAGGGTAAAAACTAAAAGTGAAAATCAAGATTTAAATTAAAAAAACATGATAAAGGGTAGAAATGAAAAGTACCATTTTAATAAATGGTACAAATACATATATATTATATATAATTTAGGCATTTTAAGAGGAGATAGGATTGGAAATATGAAATCAGGGAGGGGTAGGATTAGAAATATAAAATCAGCATTTAAAAGGGGATAGGATTGAAAATATGAAATCGGGGAGAGGGTAGGATTGGAAATATAAATGAGTGTTGGATGATGCACGCTCATCCATTTCTCTTTTTTATAAATGGGTAAGATTTGATTTTATTAATTAAACATGGAATTTATTCAAATTTTTTAATGTTATTTGACTTTAAATTATTAATTAGTAACCATTAATTTTTATTGATTATTTTCATTTTTATTAAATTTTAATCATTTTATTATTTTTTAATAGTGATTAATTTTTTTATTAAATTAATTATGTTAATTATTTATTATTAATTATTTTTAGTAATTATTATGTATATTAATAATTATTAATTGGTAACCATTTTATTAAATTTTAATCATTTTATTATTGTTTAATGGTGGGTAATTAATTTTTATTAATGTAATTATGTTGTTTATTAATTATCAACTATTTTTAGTAATTATTATCAATTATTATGTATTTAATTATTTTTTATTTGTGTTATTTCAATATTATTAATTATTAATTAGTAACCACTAATTTTTATTGATTATTTTAAATTTTGTTAAATTTTAATCTTTTTATTATTTTTTAATAGTGATTAATTATTTTTATTAGTTTAATCATGTTATTTATTAATTATTAATCATTTTTCGTAATTATTATTTATTTTATTAATTTTTGTATGATTTCAATATTATTTTGAATTTTGTAATTTATTTTATATGAAATAGTATAAATTAAGCTCAAATTTACCAAATAGTCTATTCTAGGGGTAAAATAATAAAATTAGTACATTTTAGATGTTAAAGGTTTGGTCCAATACAAACAAGCTTAAGTCAAAGCCTCTAAAAAGTAGAAAAGCATCAATGCCTCTTTTCAGATTTTAGACACTTTTAATATCTTTTTAACTTTTCATATTTTAGATTTTAGATTTATCAAATGCCACATAAGTTTAGGACTAAAATGAAATCTGTGCATTGATAATTGATGTTGTAAGTGATTTTTGCTTCAGGGCTGGTGGTGACCTAGATTGAGTGGGGAGTGATAGTAAGGGGCCCACTTTTTGTATCAATGTTTTATTTTATTTATTTATTTTTCCTTCATCCATTGATGCTAGAGTTGGTGACTTAGGGCAAATTGCTGAAACCTCCCTTGAAGTTTCTCATTGTTGTTGAAACCTCCCCTTAAGTTAGATAATTGCAATCACCTCCCCTGAACTTTCTAACATAGTTGCAAGTAGACCCCCTTTGTTAAAATCCTTTAACAATAGACACATAAATGTCCAAAATTTGGAAGATAAATCAATTTTCTAACTAGTAGGGAAACCCATGTAGTTACTATTGACACTGTTTCTACAATAAAAACAATACAAACTTTATGAACAACAACAACAAAAAAAGAAAAAAGAGTTTAAAGTTGTAGTTTTTACCTTTGACCAATTGCTATATGAAGGGAAAATTTGGAAGATAAATCAATTTTGGAAAAGAGATTGGAAGGACTGGGGGAAGCAATTGATATTAAGAGAAAATTTAGAAAATGAACATTTTGGTCAAAGTAACTATATGGGTATTTTGGGCATGTTTGTGTCTCTTGTTAGAGGATTCTAACATGGGTCTACTTGCAACTGTGTCAAAAAGTTCAGGGGTAGTGATTGTAATTACCAAACTTCAAGGAAAGTTTCAACAACGATCCAAAACTTTATGGGAAGTTTTAGCAGTTTATCCTTGTTTTTATACAATAAAACACAATGTGCCATATAATGTATTAAGAACTGAATAGTAAATATCTGTTTCTATTTGTAGTCATGGTGGGACCTGTTCTAACCATTAGTCGTTAAATATGACTGTGTAGTCATGAAGGGACCTTTTTTTAACTTTTATATGAATGGGGTCTTAATTTTTCTATTCATAAATATTGTTCTTGCTTTATGTTTGGAAATATTGTGAGTTTTTTTGGTAATCATGTATGTGTATGTGAATGAACATTTTTTGGTGGAGTTAAATGGGAGAATGACAGGGGTAAGGGGTAATTTCTGTCCAATAAAATTCCAGAAAGTAAGACTCATTCACACTTTAATAAATAGTATAGATTATTAGGTCCTAATGCCTTTCCCTTCATCTTATTTAGCATCTCTTTCACTTCAATACTAATTTTATGAAGGTACATGGTTTTTTAACCCTATTAATATTACCTAATCTCCCCTCCATTCATGCCCTCTATATGTTGTCTATTTAATAACTTTTCAAAAAAAAAAAAAAATCTATATTTCCTTGATTTCCTCATCTTTTACTAAGACTATTTGATTTCCTTTTTCACTTACCTTCCTTTCTTTCATTTTTTGTTAGTTTAAAATTTCTTTTTTCCCCCTCTTTAGTGCCTAATTTATGATATAATTCATTATATGCCTTAAATTTAACTGATCTTACTTTCTTTTAACATCATTTCTTATGGTTTTATATTTTTTTTTTCAACTTTTCTCCAATTTTAGTCTCTTGTCAATCTTTGTAACATACTTGCTTCTAATTATACTTTGAACCTCCTCATTTCACCACTAAGCTTTTTATCACTTTTTCAAGCAATTTGATTCTACACCAAAACATTATTCAATTAGGCAATATAGTCATCTTTATACCTGTGTAACTTTTTGAGCAATCAAATGATTCAACTATCAATGAATTTGAAAATCATAGCAAGAAAAAATCCAAGCCACTTAATGATTCAATTAATGCAGTGGTCAATGGTGGTAATTGAATAAATAAAAATTGAAAATTAAGAAAATAATAATAATAATCTAGGAAAAAATAAATAGATAATGGTTCAATGGTGGTTCAGCCTGGTTTTTTACCAAAATTAATGGGCTTTATCCAATTAAAGCAGTAGTTCATATTTGGGAATTGCAATCTGGAATGAGTCCTGGTTAGACTAAAGCTAGTTTAATTGGATGGTCTAGTCTGGTTTTAAAAAGCATGATCACCAAGTTTAATGATAGGTGACAAAACATTCAAATTAATAAACCTTTGAAATTTAACTTTGAATTTTCTATGATAAACCCAAGAATAAATTTAACTATAAATCAAAATATTTTTAAGATATTGGTGCCTAAAAATAGTAGTTCCTTTTTTTTTTCCTTTTACGATTATTACATATAATCAAAATGCATATATAACAATAGTAAATAAACATCTCAGAAATACTTAGGAGAGAGGACTGACTTTGGTCCATAATCAGCAAGAATTTGGAAAAGCACTCAAGTCATTTGTAAAAAAAAAAAGAATATAATATGAAAAAATACAGAACTTTAAAATTATAGGATAAAATGGGGAAATTTGAACTTTATATATTTTTAAAATTTGAAAAATATATTTATATTTTAATTTGTGCATGTATTTAAAATATTATATACACATATTTACCTATAAAATATGCCGAATTGTTCACTTTGAACTTCTTCAATTATATATTTAATTTGTGCATGATAGTGCTCCTACTGTATTTCATTCAATTAACTAAATATTTTGCTATATTCATTGTTCTTGCTTCCAAATTATATATAACTTATACATCAATATTTCGTTGTACCATGTTGCTACTGTCTAACTACAATAGAATTTAATTGCCTGAAAGGATGATAAGAGTGTATCTTATCTTTGGTCAGATTACAACAGCTCATGTCTTATCAAATATCAGAACAGTGGAAAAGGAGGAAAAAAACAAAAAAGAAAACAGCCTGATGATATGCTTTCCAGCCATCTGCTTTATAAATTTCTTTTTGTTAGCTTCCCAAAAATTGCAATACAACTTTCTTCATTGTCTCAATATTAACACCATATACCACCTCAAATCCATTAGTAAGTCAATCCATAATGCTCCCTTCCTTTTTTTATGTTTTCCTTCGAACCAAATACAACATAAATGAATGAGAAAATTCCCGATTAGTATCTTATATTTTGGGTCTAATGTCATTTTGGTCTCCGAACTTTAAATGCGACAATTTAGTATCCAAACTTTTAAAATATATCAATTCAATACCTACTGTTAACTAGTTTTAAATACCTTTGAAAAAGACATAAATGCTCTTTGAATTAATATCATCTAATTCTTTTTATTATCCATTCAAATATTGACAAAAAAATTATCAGTCCTAAATCCTTGACTCTATTTTTGAATAGGAGAAGCAAGAATTTGAGATTGTTAATTTTTTGTCAACGTTTGGATGGTTGATAAAGAAAATTAGATGACACTTAAAGGGTATTTGTGTCTTTTTCAAATGCCACTTAATGGCTAGTTAACAGTTGGTTAATGGTAGGTACTGAATTGACACGTTTTGATAGTTCATATACTAGATTGTTGCATTTTAAAGTTCGGAGACCAAAATGACACTATATCCAAAGCATAGGGTACTATTAATCGAGAGTTTTCCCTAAATAAATAAATAAATAAAAACCCATCTTCATGGGCCATAGTATCAAACCTGGGCCCATTATTTAGTCAAAAATATAGAAAAAATATATTAAAACATATAAGCTTCACTGTCAAAAGGAGTCTAAATTATGATTATGGCTATGAGGATTGCTAGGGAAACTCTAGTGCTTTTGCAGCCAGTTCCCACATCATCAATGCATTCAGGGAGGAGGAGGAGAGGAAACACACAAAAGGTATACGTCCAATACCCCACTATATTTTGTCTGTTGTCCAAGTCTATTGACTAAAAGCCTACATGTGGGCCCCAGTGCAGCCGACGTGTCATTTGGGGATGTAAAAGAGTTAGGTGTGTGTAGCAGGAGATATGATGGGTCCACACCCAGGAACTCCATGTGCAAGTGGACTCATACAACATTCACATAAATTATAAGGCTCATTAAAAAAAAAAAACAAAAAAGGGAAAGGCCCCTTTTAGCCTTTAACATGGGTTTGTTTGGAATGAATGTTGACTTCAGCCCTTGTGAGGTGGAGGAAATTGATGAAAGTCACAAATTTTTCAAAAATCACTTTCTCCTTGTTTGTCTCTCTCTCAAGTCTCACCCACACTTTTTACTTTTTAGTGCTAAAATGAGAGGCACTGTCATCATTATAGTACTCGTGTATCCCTTTTGCAGAACATTGCTTTCTTGCATTGCATGCATGCATGGCCTTTTTGTCAATGCCAGTTTTCTTGATAACACAGCTCCCCCCTTTGAACCTGGTTCAACCAGGTTTAGAATCCGGTTTGGTTCAATATAAACCGGTCAAAAGCATTGGTATTTTAAAATATATTAAATGAAATCCATATTTATCGGATATCCAAAAGTGTGATGTATTGTGGGACATGACATTTTAGTGTGTTTCAAAACGATTATATTCGACTATGATACCGGAAGAATTTACAGCCAATCAATCAACTGGTCTTATAAAAGAAGTGACCAGTCAGGTGGTATTCATTAAATTTACGGAGTGTTTTGATTGGTCTAATCTCTTCCCGTATCATGTCTTTTTTCATTCCAAAATCTATAATATTTTGACTTTTAATATTGGTCAAATCTTAATTATACAACATGCCATTGCTTGAAAAGAACAATTATTTATCATGAAAAATTATTGAGTATATGTTTGGTATTGATGTTGCAGATGTAGCACGGTTTTCTTCTGAGGTGTGGGTTGGAAATACCATTTTTTGAGAAAATTGTGTCTTTTTTTGTTTGGAAATATTGCTGTCAGGTGGGACGTTTGTTAAATCAACAACAATGTTTTCTGTTTGGTTCCAATGCTCCAGAAAATGTTTTCAGCACTGGTACCTATTATCCAGTGCCATGTCACTGTCACTGAAAGAATGGTAGGATCCATCTAATGGACGCCATAAAGGTTGCGGAATGGGTGGGGCGAATTTCAAAAATTTCCTACCTTCTCCCAACTGGGAATCATATTCCCTGAATTTAGAATACAATATTCAATGATCTACTTGAACCCTAATCAAACCAGATCTGTACCAAAAGATAAATGGGAGGATTATACCTGATCCGGAGAAGCAGTATCTCCCAAAGTTGGTGTTCACGCCCAAAGAATGCTCCAAGATCTGTCCCTGCTGAAGATGACACAGCTGTGGATGGAACAGAACCAGCAGGGTGCGTCCTACACACTGGATCCTTCACAAGAATCCCCTGGATGTACTAAACACTGAATTCTTTCAGTCTTTCTTGCAAGACTGATGTCAAGAACTGGTTTCTTGACTTTCTTTTCTGCAAAGATCAAATCTTGCAACAATGCAGATGGCGGCGGCAGGAGGAGATTTCCAGAAACGAAAAGGCTGAACTGTTTTCTTTTCTGGAGAGAATGAGATCTAATCTCAATTCGCAGGAACCTTTCTTGCTTACCAGAACCTCTTGGATCGAAATCTTATTTCTCTCTCTTGGTTCATTCGAAAAACTCCTCTCTTGGTTCATTCTTGATTAAGAAATCTCCTAATTAGGAGTTATCCCAAATCCAAATCAGTATTTGGATAGGGGATAATCTTAATCCCTTTCCCAGATAGAGTTAGCTTACTCCTGATCTTATCAGGAGGTTACCAGATTCAAATCTGATTTGAATTTGGTCTCTAAGAGTGGATAAGGCTAAGAGCCCAATCCTTTTTGCAAACTTCAATCTCAAATTCGCCCCATTGATGGGTGATCATATCAGCCCACTTCGAAATGGGCTTTTGGCCCATTAAGTATTCAGTGTTTAATTAGTTTCCAATCTGTTGCCCAGTTGGGCTTCTTTGTATGGCGTGGGACCCAAGCATTGATCTACACACCAGCCACATGGGTTCGGCCCAGCCTTTAATACAAGGCCCAGCCAAATTCACTGAAAATCTCAATGAACCCCTTGAGTCCATCGTATGAACCCTATGGGCCCAACACTTACATTAAGTGGTCCCTGGGCCAAGCCATCTTATAAAAACCCAGGGACTGTGGGCAGGTGCAAGATTAGCCCATCAGGTATTATCCTAAATGGTCTTACACTTAACCTCTCAGCCCTTAATGATCAAGCACTGCCCGACAAGAGAGGACCTCTCCCTCGGCTGCAACGAACAGTGCCGCACTCTCCTCTCACATGGATCCCGGGAATTAAAACCATTTGCAAACATTTTGAAACCGTATATATATGTAAATATATTAATTTTGCAAAACAAAATTCCAACGATTGAAATCAACTGCCGGCAGTTTGGTTTCCATCAGAGAGAGTGCATTCCCGATCATTACCCTTTGTCCGACAAAGTGGCTGATTCTGTCACTATGACCACCCACTCAGATAAATTCTCAAACTGCCCCAACATACCCAGGTTTTGATCCCCACTAAGGATCTCACTGATTGGCATATCAAAGGTAGCCTGATCCAACACCTAGTGAAGTGTCATAATCGAGTCTAGGGGTCAGGTGTAACTTTCCAGTTTTGCCCATCTATCTCCAAGGTCCAGGGCAAGACTGGAAATCTGGTCCGGTTCAAGGATTCAAGTAATCCCATGCTATATGTGCCTCGGGTCTTACCCTGATGGCTGAGACAGGCCATTCCAACACTTGGTGGCACACCAGTATCAGCCTTGGCAGGATAAATCTCCCCAGACTTATCCAACGGCTGTGAACATTTAAAACTAACATGAGTCTCTACAAATGTCCAGTTTTAGGGTTTTACACAGAATTAAACCAAACAACATGAATCAAACATGCACTTTATTTATTTCCACTAAATAACAAAAGTACATCAAAATGATTGAAGCTAAGGGCATACAAAACTGTCTAACAGCTCCCACTTGCACTTAGGTCCAATCTGGTACAAGCCGGAGTCCCATACTTTCCACGTGTTTCTCAAACACCTTCTGTGTCAGTGGCTTAGTCAATGGGTCTGCCACATTATCCGCTGATGCTACCTTTTGAATTAGGACGTCCCCTCTACCAACGATCTCCCGCAGTACATGGTACTTCCTCTCGATGTGCTTTGACTTCGAGTGGGCCCGAGGCTCTTTAGCCTGGGCGATCGCTCCATTGTTGTCACACAACAACGGGATGGGTGATGTGCTGGATGGAATTGCTCCCAATTCGTGTATGAATTTCTTCATCCACACGGCTTCCTTGGCAGCTTCACTTGCGGCAATGTACTCGGCCTCGGTTGTGGAGTCTGCAGTGGACCCCTGTTTGCTGCTTTTCCAGCAAACAGCACACGATCCTATCGTGAAAACATACCCAGATGTAGACTTTCTATCATCTGGATCCGACTGGAAATCGGCATCGGTATACCCTAGAACTTGCAGTGAACTACCATCGAATACCAGACAAAACTCTTTCGTCCTTCGAAGGTATTTGAGTATGTTCTTCACAGCAGTCCAATGCTCCTATCCTGGGTTTGCCTGGAATCTGCTTACCACACTCACCGCCTGAGCTATGTCCGGGCGAGTGCACAACATGGCATACATGATGCTCCCCACAGCTGAGGCATAGGGAACGTCTCTCATGCTCTCAATCTCCTCAGAAGTCTTGGGAGACATCTTCTTGGAGAGAGTGACTCCGTGCTTGAAAGGAACGTTTCCTTTCTTGGAGTTTTCCATGTTGTATCTTTTGACAATTTTGTCAATGTAAGCAGCCTGGGATAATCCAATTATCCTCTTCGATCTATCTCTATAGAGTCGAAGACCCAGTATGTATGAAGCTTCTCCAAGATCTTTCATGGAGAACTGCTGTGATAGCCATACCTTGACCGAAGTCAACATTCCTACATCATTCCCAATGAGTAGGATATCGTCCACATACAAGACTAAAAAGGTGATCTTATCCCCACTGGATTTCCTGTAAACACAGGGCTCATCCGGATTCTGCTCAAAGTCAAACGTTTTGACTGCAGAATCAAAACGGATGTTCCAACTCCTAGAAGCCTGCTTAAGTCCATATATGGATCTATTAAGTTTACATACCATGTGTTCCTGACCAGCAGCAATGAAGCCTTGCGGCTGCTGCATGTAGATATCTTCACTAAGATCTCCATTCAGGAACGCTGTTTTGACATCCATTTGCCAAATCTCGTAATCATGGTACGCTGCTACAGCTAGCAGGATCCTAATGGATTTAAGCATGGCCACCGGTGAAAAGGTTTCCTCATAGTCGATGCCTTCTTTCTGAGTATACCCTTTCGCCACCAAACAAGCTTTAAAGGTCTCAATCCTGCCATCGGGGCCCTTCTTCCTCTTGTAGATCCATTTGCAACCAATTGCTTTTACCCCGGAGGGCGGATCCACTAGAGTCCAGACTCCATTGGTCTCCATTGAGTCCATCTCGGCTCTCATGGCCTCCACCCACTTCTGGGAGTCTATGTCTAACATAGCTTCCGCGTAAGACACGGGATCCTCTTCACTAGTCAAGGCTTCCACCAGGTAACTATCCTGGTCATAACCATATCGGACTGGTGGTCTGGATACCCGGGTGGACCTTCTAGGTTGGTCATTACCTGGAACTTGTGGGTCATCTCCCACTGCTCCTGAGCTCTCCTCATCAAGAACTATTTCCTGACGATGGGTGTCCAGGATGTAATCGGATTCTAAGAATCGGGCGTTTCGACTGCAGAACACTTTCTGCTCACTTGGGTCATAGAATAGATAACCCACCGAATCCTTTGGGTAGCCTATAAACAGGCAACGGCTGGTTTTAGATTCCAACTTGTCCGCACTTGTTCTTTTAACGTGTGCAGGACAACCCCAAATCTTCAAGTGTCTCACACTT
Organism: Nelumbo nucifera; assembly: GCF_055504915.1. Taxonomy (NCBI): domain Eukaryota; kingdom Viridiplantae; phylum Streptophyta; class Magnoliopsida; order Proteales; family Nelumbonaceae; genus Nelumbo; species Nelumbo nucifera. The sequence continues at coordinate 45,751,696 of NC_142655.1, forward strand.
GGCTTCCTTCCGGTCCAAAGCTCATATGGAGTTTTCGGAACTGATTTGGTTGGAACCCTATTCAGCACGTAGATAGCAGTCTCTAATGCGTATCCCCAAAAGGATGTGGGTAATTCTGAGCGTACGAGAAGTGACCGGACCATGTCCAACAAGGTCCTATTTCTCCTCTCTGAAACACCGTTGAGTTGAGGTGTAGCAGGAGGAGCTAGTTGTGACACTATCCCATTGGCCTTTAAGTAGTCCCTGAATTCGTCAGAGAGACTCGCCACCTCGATCTGATCGAAGGGCCTTAATTTCTCTCCCTAACTGTTTCTCGACTTCCTGTCTGAACTCTTTGAACTTTTCAAATGATTCAGACTTATGTCTCATTAGGTACACGTAACCATATCGTGAAAAATCATCTGTAAAGGTGATGAAGTACACGTGTTGATTCCGTGTCCTAACACTCAGGGGACCACATACATCAGTATGTATTAGGTCAAGTGTGCCTGCACATCTTTCAGGCTTACCGTCAAATGGCCGCTTAGTCATCTTACCTTGGAGGCAAGGTTCACAAGTGGGAAGATTTTCTACGGCTAGAAAATCCAAAGGACCATCCTTTACCAGTCTTGTGATTCGGTCGACACCGATGTGGCCAAGTCGGTAATGCCAGAGGCACGTGGGATTTATTGTATCACGAGTCCTTTTCTTGGGATTTTCGACTGACGTAGTTTCGGTTAAGTTAGTTTCCAAAGAAGGATGCAGAACATAGAGACTGTTCTCTAGCTCCCCGCATGCGATGAATTTATTATTCCGTTTAACAGTAATCATATTACTAAAGTAAACAGTATATCCATCAGCACACAATTTTGAAACAGAAATTAAATTCCTTCTCAAGTTCTGTACATAAAGACAATCTTTAAGTACAAGGACTCCTTCTTTAAAAACCAATTCTACGGTTCCTATTGCCGCAGCTGCAACACTTGCAGTTGTTCCCAAGAACAGTGTCACTTCACCTTCACTCAGCCTTCTGCTAACTTTGAACCCCTGCAGTGAGTTACACGCATGAGTTGAAGCCCCGGAGTCAACACACCAGGACACAGAAGTAACTAACATATTAGTTTCTATGACACAAGTTTCGATATTACCTTTCTTAGATTCCAGGTAGGTAGGACAGTTCCTCTTCCAGTGGCCGGTCTGCTTGCAGAAGTGACAGACATCAGATGCCTTGTTCTTCTTCTGCTTCTTGGGTTTGGTAGTCTTCTTCTGGGGCTTCTTTGCCTTTCTCTTTCTCTTGCCCGATTTGTTAGCTTCAGCAAGCATAACCACAGGCTCATCCTTCTTGAGTAAATCCTCGGCCCTCTGCAACATATTGCTGAGTTCCTGGACGCTGACATTCAGCTTATTCATATTGTAGTTCATAGTGAACGCATTGAAGGAAGAGGGCAAAGAATTTAGGATGGCATCCACTTGCGTGCCAAGATCTAGCCCGGATCCAAGAGCTTCAAGTTCGTTGATGTATCCCATCATCCGAAGACAATGGTCATGAACTTTCTGCCCTTTGGTCATCTGCGCGGTCATGAACAATTTCAGGACCTTCTGTCGAGTAGAACGGTTCTGCTCCTCATACATTGTCCTTAGACTGTCCAATATGTCCTTGGCAAGTTCGATCTGATCGAACTGCCTCTATATTGAGTTGTCTAATGAGGCAATGACAAAGCAGCGGGCTAGGGAGTTCTTATCCTCCCAATCTTGGTAGTCCCTCCTACGGGCCTCAGAAGCCCTATCACCCGGACGTTCCGGGGCAGGATTTTTCACTACCTTGTCTAACTTTTCAGAAGTTAGGACCAGCATAAGATTTCTGTACCAGTCGGCATAGTTTGGGCCCTTAAGCTTGTTATCGTCTAGAAGCTTTGCAAATTGACCGTTTGCCATTTTCTGATAAAACAGCAAAATCATTAGTCCACAACCTTAGTTTGATTCATGTTTACCTACATAGATATGGCTTTTAATCTATGTTCCATTCCCATTTGTTCATCTCTGAGATTTCCCTCCTATCTCAGTGACGGAGGCGACGAAATGTCTCTGGAAATGTGGGAAATCACATGGGGTGCGTGAAGCCAACTGTTTCAGCTGCATAACCCCACCACTTTTCTGTGACGGATCATATCCACTCATCAAATGAGTTTCCCTTTGGCCTCTGTCAGACAAGGTTCAGAGCCGTTTTCAGGTAAACCCTTCTGTCAGTGAGTGCACACCCATCATATTCAGGTTACGCCAAGGTACCGTGAGAGAGTTCCCATTTTCTGGTGAAGCCCCTCCCACATCGGTCTATGACGCCCCTATCATCTTATGAAACACTCTAACAGATCCAACAGCAAATGGATAGCCCAATTTTATGGTGCGTTTCCTCATTACTGATGGACCCATCATTGTGCTAATGACGGAAGGCCTTTAGAGAGTCCATCATATGGATCTCCCTATCACTTGCATTCATATTTGCTGGAGGGAACAAAATTACGGCCTAGTTCTAATTTAGGTCAAACCAAAGTGGCTCCCACTGACTTTCATAAAGTCAGATTTCTGGTGGGCCTTCATCGGCTAGGGGTTCCGTACGCATCCCTTTTCAGGGTTGTGGGGCCCACCAGGCAAAGAGGGGGTCATCCAATGGCCTTCAGGGACACCATGGCAATGATGTGCATTCAGCCATGGTGTGTGCAAGAGCCACTAACGAGTCATCACGGGCCAAGTACTTATGGCCCATGGTCGCAGCACATCAAACATCCAAACATCACATGTAAAGGAGGAATTGATCCAATCAATTAATTGCTGTAAAGCCCATTCAACGGCCCATTTAAAAACCAAGTCATTAACGATTAATGTCCACTAGGTGTATGGGCTGAATCGCAGATAGCAGTTCGGCCCATACAGCTTATCTCACAATAATGGGCTTTTGCAGTTTTAACCCTTTAAAACTGGGCTTTACAGGTGGGCCGAATTAATCCCTGTAATTGAACATCAGATTTGGAACAAAAGTGTGAGACAATTGGACTGAGAACAGCCCCTTTCGAAACCCAGATTCGGTCCAAACAGTTTTGGTCCAATCTAGTCCGAAATGGTCCAAAACTGATTTTCAATTCAAGAATTAATTATTGAATGATCTGAAATTAATAGTTTTGATTTCTAGCAAACACAAAACAATTATGGACTGTTCGCACCACCTGCAAAACAGAGGTTAATCACAAGGGTTGCAGTTTCATAAACTGCAAATCGCAGAAAACGATTTCTCCATTTGCAAATCTCCTGCGCCGCCATCTTCTTCCATCTTCTTTAATCAAGAAAAATAACAGAAATCCTATTTCTATTAATTACATTCTTGATCAAATCCTATACATTCAGTCTAAAAAATAAAAAAAAATTATTTACAGACCGAATTGAATGAAATAAATAAATAGAAAAGAAAAAGGGTGCGCAGACCATCTGCGCTAAAACTGCACTGCGATCTCCAGGTTTGAACAGTCCATCAAAATAAAGAACAATTCCAAATAAATTTTGGATTTAATAGAAATTAATTTCAGATCAATCGCCCTTAACAAGAAACAGTTTCTTGAAAAAAAGGAAAACAATCTGCGCAAATCTTGAAAGAACACCTTCTATCCATCTGCGCAGGGTCAGATCTGATTTTCTTTTGGTTCAAGATTCGAGCCTGTGGCTCTGATACCACTGAAAGAATGGTAGGATCCATCTAATGGACGCCATAAAGGTTGCGGAATGGGTGGGGCGAATTTCAAAAATTTCCTACCTTCTCCCAACTGGGAATCATATTCCCTGAATTTAGAATACAATATTCAAGGATCTACTTGAACCCTAATCAAACCAGATCTGTACCAAAAGATAAATGGGAGGATTATACCTGATCCGGAGAAGCAGTATCTCCCAAAGTTGGTGTTCACGCCCAAAGAATGCTCCAAGATCTGTCCCTGCTGAAGATGACACAGCTGTGGATGGAACAGAACCAGCAGGGTGCGTCCTACACACTGGATCCTTCACAAGAATCCCCTGGATGTACTAAACACTGAATTCTTTCAGTCTTTCTTGCAAGACTGATGTCAAGAACTGGTTTCTTGACTTTCTTTTCTGCAAAGATCAAATCTTGCAACAATGCAGATGGCGGCGGCAGGAGGAGATTTCCAGAAACGAAAAGGCTGAACTGTTTTCTTTTCTGGAGAGAATGAGATCTAATCTCAATTCGCAGGAACCTTTCTTGCTTACCAGAACCTCTTGGATCGAAATCTTATTTCTCTCTCTTGGTTCATTCGAAAAACTCCTCTCTTGGTTCATTCTTGATTAAGAAATCTCCTAATTAGGAGTTATCCCAAATCCAAATCAGTATTTGGATAGGGGATAATCTTAATCCCTTTCCCAGATAGAGTTAGCTTACTCCTGATCTTATCAGGAGGTTACCAGATTCAAATCTGATTTGAATTTGGTCTCTAAGAGTGGATAAGGCTAAGAGCCCAATCCTTTTTGCTAACTTCAATCTCAAATTCGCCCCATTGATGGGTGATCATATCAGCCCACTTCAAAATGGGCTTTTGGCCCATTAAGTATTCAGTGTTTAATTAGTTTCCAATCTGCTGCCCAGTTGGGCTTCTTTGTATGGCGTGGGACCCAAGCATTGATCTACACACCAGCCACATGGGTTCGGCCCAGCCTTTAATACAAGGCCCAGCCAAATTCACTGAAAATCTCAATGAACCCCTTGAGTCCATCGTATGAACCCTATGGGCCCAACACTTACATTAAGTGGTCCCTGGGCCAAGCCATCTTATAAAAACCCAGGGACTGTGGGCAGGTGCAAGATTAGCCCATCAGGTATTATCCTAAATGGTCTTACACTTAACCTCTCAGCCCTTAATGATCAAGCACTGCCCGACAAGAGAGGACCTCTCCCTCGGCTGCAACGAACAGTGCCGCACTCTCCTCTCACATGGATCCCGGGAATTAAAACCATTTGCAAACATTTTGAAACCGTATATATATGTAAATATATTAATTTTGCAAAACAAAATTCCAACGATTGAAATCAACTGCCGGCAGTTTGGTTTCCATCAGAGAGAGTGCATTCCCGATCATTACCCTTTGTCCGACAAAGTGGCTGATTCTGTCACTATGACCACCCACTCAGATGAATTCTCAAACTGCCCCAACATACCCAGGTTTTGATCCCCACTAAGGATCTCACTGATTGGCATATCAAAGGCAGCCTGATCCAACACCTAGTGAAGTGTCATAATCGAGTCTAGGGGTCAGGTGTAACTTTCCAGTTTTGCCCATCTATCTCCAAGGTCCAGGGCAAGACTGGAAATCTGGTCCGGTTCAAGGATTCAAGTAATCCCATGCTGTATGTGCCTCGGGTCTTACCCTGATGGCTGAGACAGGCCATCCCAACACTTGGTGGCACACCAGTATCAGCCTTGGCAGGATAAATCTCCCCAGACTTATCCAACGGCTGTGAACATTTAAAACTAACATGAGTCTCTACAAATGTCAAGTTTTAGGGTTTTACACAGAATTAAACCAAACAACATGAATCAAACATGCACTTTATTTATTTCCACTAAATAACAAAAGTACATCAAAATGATTGAAGCTAAGGGCATACAAAACTGTCTAACAGTCACCTCACGTCCATATTGACAGCAGCAAGCTATAGCTCCAGGAAATGTCAAATTTGGTGTTGCTTCAAGCCATGCCTTCCCGATTTCTAAGGCACGGCTTAGAACACCATTTTTTATGGAAAAATAATTCCAAACAAACACATATTTCCTGAAGCATCGTTTTTTCCAATGTAGCACTAATGTGGTGCCATTTTCTGGAACAACGGCAACGATGCCAAACAGACAGTAGAAAAACCAGAATCAAACGAAATAAGTGTTACTACAGTAATGATGAAATACTACCAAAATTCTAAATGCTCATTGGATTTTTTTTTTTGTAATCTCTTTATGCTCAGTTGCTGACACTAAAAAAATAATCTAGAACCGCTCCTGCATTTTATATTTCATACAGTTGAGCAATTGAATCAAAAGATTGAACCATTCAACCCATGACCCGGTGACCAAAACAGTTCAACATCTTTCTGGTTTGATGGTTTGGTAAACATTATTGGTTAACGAGAAAGCTAAGAGAGATGACATGAAATCTCCTTTTAAAAGCTTCACATCTTTCTTCTATTGCATGGAAGCTCTTCTGTGAGCACCTTTTTTCTTTTAATGGTTGGTTTTAGAGTAGAGAATTTGTTTTTTTTTTTTTTTGGTCCAAGGAATCATTTTAACAAAGGGCCACTCAGGCCCTCACATGAGTAGGAGCATGAGACCGAATCTGCTCCTCACACATGGCACCTCACACCGACCTCACATGTACATCCCACCGTGTATTAGGAACACCTCTCGTAATTATATGTTATTACCTAATGCACCATAAAATGTGCCTGTGAGGTGCCCTGAATGAGGAGCAATTCCCAATTTTAGGAACATTGAACCATGGAATGGGATTTGCTCCTCATATATGGCCGTCTCATAGGCACATCCATCGTGCATTAGAAACATCTCCCATGAATAATGACTTATGGTAGGATGTGCTTGTGAGGTGCCCTATGTGAGGAGCAGATCTGGTCCTTTGAAAGAACTGAGGGACTTGTCACATGACAGGATTTGCTCCCCACAAATGGGTGCCTCACAGGCACATCCATCGTGTAGGGCTGTAAGTCGGGCCAGGTTAGGTCAGGTTGAGGCCAACCCTAGCTCAACCCTAAGTTCTAAACCCCAACCCGACCTTCAACCCAACCTAACCCTAACCCTAACTAAATTCCTTCAACTCTAACCAACCAAACCCAACCCGAAGTCAATTTCGGATTGGGTTGGGCTCCGGTTGGGCCCAACCCAATCTTCTTCCCATCCTTTAAAACCTCATAGAATTTCTCAATTTTAGATCTTAACTCAACTTTCACTACATATATTAATCATATGTTTCATTAGTATTCATTTGTTGATGTTATTTTTCTTTTTTTGTTCTTTTAGTACAAAATTCAGAAAAACAAGTGTTAGAAATTACTACAGTTTATTATGAGTTATGACTTACGATAAATCTTTCTTGGGTAGCAAACAACATAGAGGAGATGAAGAATAAAATTTTCAAAAACCATAAAATAATATTATTAAGGTTTTAATCTTTCTAATTAGGATTAAGTGAAGCGATTATCTTAAAAGAAATACATGATACTATGTGGTGGGGGTTATACAAATATCATGCATCTAAACAAATCAATGTATGTTATATATAAATCAACCCTAACCCAACCCGAAATAAAGTCCGATTCATGAATTTGAACCCTAACCCTAACCCGAAGATCAACCCAACCCAATTTTTTTTGGATTGGGTTCGGACCAACCCAGCCCAAGTTGCAGCCTAACCACCGTGCATTAGAAAACACCTCCGATGTGCGTGTAAGGTGCCTGTGACGTGTCAGGTGTTAGGAGCAGATCCGGTCTTATTTGTCACAATAAAGTGGGTCCCTTTAACCTTCCCATCAAAGAAAAAGTGGGCCCCTCCATTGTGAATCAAATCAAAATGGGAAACCCTCTGTGGATCGGATTTTTGACTTTTCCTGTACATTATTTAAACTATTAATTTTCTTTTGTTAATTTTTCGAAAAACTAGATTAATAGATAAATTGGGCTGTTTCCTTATACAGTACCTCCTACTTCTGCCATGTGGAGGACTAGTAGTTGTAGTATCAGCCGTTCACTTGCCCGGACCCCACTATTGATGATCACCGTAGAGAAAGCTTAGACCACTTCTCATTGCCACGTGGGCGATCACCGGCCGGTTATATTTGAGATCTTTCTGGATTCCCAGTCCCCACATGTAACATGTGCATACTTTTCTTTTATTATTTTATATTTATTTAATATCTATTATAATAAATATGTATATTAAATGAGATAACTATGAGCAATGAGCCAATGAGTCGTAATGCATTTGGCTTCCGGCGGCAGATGGGGCAGTTGGGACTTGGGAGGTTCGTCATTAGTGAGAGTGTCAGTTCGCAGTGTAGCTACTGAGCGAGAATTATTAAATTAAATAAATTCCTAATTTTAATAAAAGAGAAAATACTCGATGCGTAAAGAAGTAGCTTAATAAATTACATAAAACTATTAACTATACGATCAGAATCATCAGTTGCCATCTCTTGATCACGAAAATTGAAATAATATAATATTTCTAAACAATGAAGATCAAACTACAAAATCTCCTACATCACGTAAAATGGGGCCCAGCTATATAGAATGATGGAGAATTTCCCGTCCGATCGTTATTGGACGGTCAGGATATTTTCCGGAAATAGAACCTGTTCAAATGTACTTGGTCCTTAACCGCCCACCCGCTTAGAAAGAGCACTTTTTCCGCACTTTCCAGTAGTGTTTCCCCCGATCCTATGAAAAGCCTCAAAACCCAAAAAATTAAAAAGGAAAATAATAATTAAGAAAAAAAAAGGAGAGAGAGAGAAGAGGAAATTCCCAAATTTGTTTCTTCTCCATTTTCATTTTCTCTGCTCATGCTTCTTCCTTCATGTTTAACACATACGAGCGATTGTGATTCGAAGTTCAAAGTTCAAACCCTAGCCCTAACCCTATCTGCGCCCTTCTGCAAATTATCTGAGGCTAAAAAACGGAGGTCGTTTTGATTGGTCGGTCTCTTTTACGATCTCTCCTTGTTTAGTGTTCACTTCTTTGAGAAGGCGAAATGACGAGCGCGTGGAACAAGCTGAAGAAATCTCTATCGCTGCGGATTTCTTCACAGAGTTCGCTGTCATTAGATTCTCCTCCATCGAGAAATTTGGCGTCTGATGTTTCCGAGACCGATGTTCGAGTTTCCACGCCGAGGTCGTCTTTGTCTGGGATTCGGTTGTCGAGGAGCGTTAGCAGCAGGTCGACTAAGGTTAGATACCGGTTTCTTCTTCTGATTTTTCTCTTCTATAGAATTTAGCGGTGTTAAAGGGTTTTTCGTTTTCCTTTTTTCTTTTTCTTCTTACAACCGGAATGGTTGGCAGATTTAAGTTGAGATTTGTCTTATAAACTCGTAGTTACTGTGTTTTCATTTAAGGTCATATTGTTGTCTTTTGGTTCTCCGATCCGCGCCTGAATGGTTTTTCCGGAATCAACTGTTTTGTCGGCATATTTCCATCGGCGATGAGTTTCGCCGCGAAATGTGAATGCTGCCAGTTGTTATTCCGTCAAACCAGCCTTGATTTTCTATAATGACTGAAATGCCCTTATAAATTGACCAAACTGCCCTCATTTGGTCAGCAAACATTTCAGGGTTTTCTCGGTGATTTTGGTTATTTTCACCATAAATTACAGAAAAGCCTCTCACTGTCTCTGTCTGATGATCTAATATTAGACTAAATTAGAGCATAGTTAGAAAATTTGTCTTATCCTGGGGTTTACCAATCTTCTATAGTTAGCAGATATGTGTAACGTGTTAGGAACTTGTAGCTTGTAGGATAAAATCGTAAATTAATTTGAAGCGTAATGTTTACCAAAAAAAAACTGATATAATAATAGTTTTCTTTTTGGTCAAGAAATATTGAGTTGAAAGTTGAGGTGATGTCAGCTCATGTAGTATCTTGGATTAGATTTGTTTAATAAAAAGTGACTTGAGATAAAACTCCCTCCAATCAGAAATGCAGTTTTTGTCTCAGAAACTGTGGTTTGGTGACCAGAAATCCTGCATTGAAAAGGACCGTGCGGAGCTGGAATCAACTAATACTGGTCCACTTGAAATCAACTGGGACTGTGATGTATGTTGTATTGATTGATTAAACTAATGGCGATCGAATTTGGTCGTTGTCATTTTTTTGGAGTACTGACATTCTTTTAAAGCAAACGCTGCACGTTACAAGTTTATCTTTTTTATTTTTTTGGTAACAAGAGATAACTACAAAGTTATCTTTTGAATCAGTAGAACATTTTTATAGATGTTTGCTGTATTAACTTTCTAAACGGATTCCGTTAGATCCTTCATTGCTGCAACAGATCAACTGTAATGAGTATCTTATGGGATGTGCTACTGCTTTTTATTTTTTTTTGGGGGGTGAGGGGGGTTGAAAACTAGCATCTACTTCACAGCAAATTTTTTTAGATCAGCAACAAAAATTACTTTCAATAATTTAATGTTAAATCATTTTAAAACAAATTTTTGAAAAGTCAAAACTGAGAAGGGAAGTTGTTTTGTATGGCTGGTTTTTCTCTATGTCAGCACAGATCAGTAATTGTACAGAGAAAAACAGTTTTCAATTTTGAAAACTTTTCATTTTTCAAATCTGGTCTAATTGTCAACCCTGTTTCCAGTTCTATAATTCAAAACATGTATTAAACAAAATTTGCATTTTCAGTTAAAACATGAAGAAAACCAAAACAACCTATCAACAAGATACCCCCCAATCCAATGAATCTTGATTCATTCAACATCGGGCACCTCCTTTGATTTCCTTTTTTTTTATTCTTTTTTGATCAATGACAGAATCAATTTCATTAAGAAAGAGGAAATTTAGTACAATTAAGAATTAAGGAAGGGGAGGGATAAACATTCTTAGCCCTCCCCAACAGAAAATTACCAAACAGCTCAAAATAAATTATTCCTTCCCACCCTTGTTTAGCAAAGTGTATCAGCAAAAGCACCTCCTTTTCCTTTGATTTCTTTTCCACCAGGGATGGGGTACTCCTGAGTACAAGCTGGTGAATTTTGTCACAAGACATAATTTGGTGCTAGATTAGGGTTATTTTCCCAGTCTCAAGTAGACCAGATGATTTCAATTCACTCCTGAAAGGTATTGACCATTAGGGTTAATTGGAATCTTATGTCCATCTGACATGTTACTATGTAGGGAGCTTTTGTTCACCCATATATTCTGTGCTAAAGCTTGAACCTCAGTTAAGATAATGTCCATGAGGCACACAGTATAAAGTTCTATTAGGTAGCTCTTAGGAATGCTTTTAGAGGAACAAGGTTGGTTTATTCTAATCTATTTTTTTTTAAGTAAATATATCTGTGTCTCATTTTTTGGATATTCTGAGAAAAATAAGAATAATTAAAATCTTGTTCTACAAACAGAAAAAAAATTATGAATAAAAAGCCTGGAATTAACTTAATGACTTGTATCCATACATCTAGGGCCAGTTGGGCCATAGACCATAGTATCATCCAAAATCACACTAAAATAACTTATAATGCAGCATGTAATATTCTTTTACTCACTGGACATACGAAAGCTATTCTTGCCTTTCTTTCCACTTTTCCAGACAAGTTTATTTGTCTGAATTATTTGAATCAGGACATACCCTAAACATCCCTGTTTGAAAAAGCTATTATTAAAGCATTGGTGATTGGGCCTGTGCTTGGTTTTAACTCCTTGTGAAACTGGAAAAATTGCTTTGGCTTGTGGAACTGAAATATAAAACCAATGCTGGGTTTCTTTTATAAGACATTTATTTTTATTGGCTGACATCAGTCTTGTTTTTAACTTATGTAATTATATTTCTTTTATCCATATATATTTTTATAAATTATAACTTTGTATTAATATTAACTTTTGCATTTTTATGGAAATTAGGATTTTTTAATCAAGATTAGAGAAAAGCTTAATAAACTGTATTTGGTACTTTAAGATTCTTATTTTTTTCCTGTTTTCATCTTGTTGTCCAACATGTCAGGAATTTATTTCATTGTAAACCTTGGTTAATTTTTGTGGCCATTCGAAGCAATAATAAAATTTCAAACTGATACAGGCTTGTTCTGGCGGAAAATTTCAAACTGACATTATTATGATGATTGTTAATTGTTATTCCCAACGTTGATTTGTGAATTGTTCATGGGTACAGAAAACATGTGCTATATGCTTAGGGAGTATGAGACCTGGGCAAGGTCAAGCCATATTCACAGCTGAGTGCTCCCATGCCTTTCACTTTAACTGCATTGCCTCAAGTGTGAAGCATGGAAACCATCTTTGTCCCATCTGCCGCTCCAAATGGAAGGACATTCCTTTCCAAGCTCCTTCAGACATTGTTGATCCTCAATTGAATGGCATTGGACGGGCCCGTATCACACCATTCAATACTCCACTTGATGAATTCCACGCAGCTCTTCATCGCCACTTGCCACAACAACCGTCACCCCGTGCTGAACCACAACACTTTGATGATGATGAGCCCCTCAACACTTCTCATGCTTCTTCCTCTCCCAACCCACTTCATCAGATCCATCAAGTTGAAGCTCCAACCAACCAACTTGCAACTGTTAAAGTTTTCCCTGAGTTCCCTGCAGTGCCTGCAGCGGAAACTTGTTCTACATTTGCTGTCCTTGTTAGTGTAAAAGCCCCAAGCCTCCATGAAAATGCCCGGCATCGTGACCGTGCACCTATTGACCTTGTCACTGTCCTTGATGTTAGTGGGAGCATGGGGGGCACAAAGCTTGCACTCCTCAAGCGTGCAGTCCGCTTCATCATACGAAATTTAGGACCTGCAGATCGCCTCTCTATTGTTGCTTTCTCATCAACAGCTCGAAGGATCTTTCCACTCCGTCTCATGTCTGATGCAGGACGTGATGATGCTGTTTTTGCCATCAATTCCCTAGTGTCAAGTGGTGGGACTAACATAGTTGAAGGACTCAAGAAAGGAGTTCGAGTCCTTGAGGATCGACGGGAGCGGAATCCAGTTGCTAGGATCATTCTCCTCTCAGATGGAAAGGATACCTACAACAATGATACTAGCTACCATCCCAATGGTCAACAGAATCAGACTTCTCTGAACTCATGGCAGGTATTGGATTACCTGAACCTCTTGCCACCTGCCATCCGTCCCAGTGATAGTGGGGCTGGGGATGGGGCCCGCCAGATGTGTATCCCAGTCCACACATTTGGGTTTGGCTCAGACCATGATGCCACTGCCATGCATGCTATTTCAGATGTGTCAGGCGGCACATATTCCTTCATCCAGAGGGCAAGTATCATACAGGATGCCTTTGCCCGATGCATTGGTGGCCTCCTGAGTGTTGTGGCTCAGGAGTTGCGGCTTACAGTGAGTTCAATTTCTCCAGGTGTTTACATTGGCTCAATTCCCACTGGAAAATACTTGAGCCAAATCATAAACCAGGGCCAGCAAGGTATAATTGATGTTGGGGACCTATATGCAGATGAAGAGAAAGATTTCCTGGTCCACTTGTCGATCCCTGTGTTCCCAACCGAAGAAAGTGAAGAAATTGAGGCCACCACTCCATTGTTGGCTGTGGAGTGCACTTACAAGGATCCACTCTCACAAGAGATGGTCCATGGAGAAAGCAGGAGGGTGGAGATTAGGCGCCCCAAGGTTCTCTCTTCTCTGGACAATACAACGTGTCTGGAGGTAGACAGGCAGCGGAACCGTTTGTGGGTGGCAGAAGGTATTGCAGAGGCTCAGGGGATGGCTGAGAAGGGAAACCTGGAGGGTGCTCAATCTGTTCTTGCAAACCGGAGGTCAGTACTCTTAGCATCAGCATCAGCACAAGCAGGAGATGGTTTGTGCAACTGGCTAGAAGCTGAGCTGAAGGAGATAAGAGAGAGGATGGCAAGCCAAGAGCTGTATGAAGAGACAGGGCGGGCTTATGTTCTGTCAGGGTTGAGCTCACACTCATGGCAGAGGGCCACAACAAGGGGGAACTCGACAACTCATGGGCTTGTGTATAACACGGAAGGCAATAATTCGCACGTAAGTGGGGGTTCTGTGGGGTATGAGACCCCTTCAATGGTGAGCATGGTGACTAGATCACAAACTCTTAGCTTACCAGTGGGCAATCCTCCACCTAGACGGCTGAACAGGTCATGTAGTTTGGTTCATCGAGCAAATTAGGGCTCACCGCCCCCACCTCCCATTGGGACAAGGAATTTTTTTGTGGTGTAAATAGATTCAATACAGAAGTAACAATTACAGGTACATAACAAGATGTAAAACAAGAATTGTAGGTTGTCATTAATGGCTTCAATGTTTCATTGTTTTGTGAGTAGATTCTAATTTATTTGAGTTGTTACAGAGATGTACAGATGCAAGTTTTGTCGATGGCAAAGAGGATCTTCAAGGCCCCATTTATTGGAAGAGAAACATTACTAGGTTGCCTGGTTGATCTGAACCAAAAATGTGAATTGAAAACTGTAATTCTTATCTTGGCTTCTATTAACAGGATTCAAAAGTGAGCTTGGGTTCGAGTTGGACGACGACAAAAGATGGGATAAAAAAAGAAAAATCTCATTTTGCAAAATTCAGTGGACTTGAAAGAAAGACTACTTTTTTTCCTTTTTCTTTCATATATGAAGCGGATGTTATTTGAGATAATAATTCCAATGAAAGGAACATGGTTTCTCACGCGATCATTTCCAATCATTTATCCAGAACGTAGGATAAATCAACAATGGCTTCTGTTACTACACAAATTTACTCTACTAGGTGAAATATTTCCAATAATGATTTTCTAACTAAAGATTTGGGCCATTGAACTCTCGCAGTAAGGAGGTCAATCAATCTTGGAAACTTTTTTTCTGTAGGCAAAATATGAGAGATTCATTGCAAAAGAGCCAAGTTATAACCGTTTCCCTTGTTACTGTTGGATTTTAAATTCAATGGGGTTTGATTGATCAATGAAATGGAAAACACACCTACATAGATATCTTGGAAAATAGTTTTCTCTTACTAAAATTAGTTTTCAATTTGTCTCGTATTGGAAAATTATTAAACTTGTTTTGAGTTTTTTTAAATAAGAGATTGTTTTGAGTTTTAAGTTTTAAATAAGAGTTTTCTTTCTCTTGCAATGTGCATACACGTGTGTAGTTTTAAATAGGAGTTTTCTTTCTCTTGCAATGTGCATACACGCGTGTGCGTACTTTGCTTGTACTTCATGCGCACCCTTGTGGTCCACATAAGGTAGTTTTGATTTTTGGTGCGAGGCTGACCATTGATGTTTTATTAGTCACGATTCAATCGGGTGTGATTAAGAGACATTATTCAAAGTTTAATGAATATATTTCACAATTATTGATAACAAAAAAGAGGCACTCTTCAAATTTGACAGCCATTAACTGTTAATTAACTTTTAACAACCACAATGTTTGAAATTGTGACTATTTAAAGAGCCTTTTATGAATCAACACCTTCCTTTGCTCTATGACTCTTCAGAAATTATTCAAGGCATGTGAATCAAGCAAATGAACACAAATTTGTGAAAATCACTCGTCTCTCTCAGTTCGATCTACTATTGTCTCACAAAAGATTTTTTCGGACTCTTTAACTTTACTAGTTGTAGATTCTTGCCAAAGGCTCTGTTGTATTCTGAGAACGGATTTTTCTATAACCAAACAGCATACTTAATAAAATTGAGTGAGGACAATTTTAAAAACAATGTCTTTAGACACGCCTCAAAAGTTCTTCTCCAAGTTTCTGTTGCCTATTTTCTAGACAGTTACAAAAAAGTGGCCCTCGATTGAAGACAGTGAGCAACATTTACATTAACATTGATAGAACCTTGGGATCTTTTGGTTGTTTCATGAGCCATGAAATTCATATATCTAGGAATATATACTATTCTGTAGAAAACAAAATGCTTCATCGTCCACTTGATTTCCTCTCGGTGGTTGCTGCATCCGCTTTCCTATAGAAAACAAAATGCTGTCCTGAGTATATTCCAAAATCATGATTAATGAGCTCATCTCAGAGCCACAAGGCTACGTTTGTTTGTGGTGTAAATGCAAACAAATGATTAAGCGGAGTGGTGCATAGAGAAAACAACTATTCAACAGAATGGAGTGGAGTACCTTCCAGAGCAGCCTAAGAGGAACCCTGAAGCTAGCCATCGAAGCCATAGCTTGTGCCGTTTTTGAACCTCAGTCTTTTCTCTCTCGCGCTCTTTGCTGCTCTTTAGAAACAATTTGGGCTAGCGGACTATTGGGTGGCAAGGTTTGTTGGAGAGTTACTGGCGTACACAACACCATCAGAATGTTGGGCAGCAAGGTCTATTGGAGCGTTACCGGCGGATTGTTTGGGCGGCAAGGTTAGTTGGAGCATTATCGGCATACACAACACCGACGAATTGTTGGGTGGCAAGCTCTGTTGGAGTGTTATCGGCGTACACAACATTGATAGATTGTTGGGTGGCAAGGTTTGTTGGAGCATTACCGGCGTACACAATACCGACAGATAAGGTCTGTTGGAGCGTTACCGGCAGACCGTTGGGCAGCAAGGTCTGTTTCCTTCGCCTCGAAGCCTAACTGAAAATCCATATCTTATTTGCCACAACAGAAGCATCAATCTTCCTTCCTAAGCCCCCAAAAGTGAACTTGATCAATGGAGCGGTGGGAAGGAAATGAGACAAAGAGATATTACAAGGAGAGTGGTGCAAGGAGTTTTGCATCGAAAAAAATGATGTATTTAATACATTGATTATCGATATAAAAATCTGTTTTACACCGACCTTTGATGTTCTTTTTCACCTGATCCAAACGCAGCCTAAGGATCGCCAAGCTTTCAGCCAGCTCTAGACTTTGCATCAGAATTGAAAGTGAAGATTCTACTGCTACAATAAAGACTACAGGTGTACAATTGGTCGGTTCGGTTTGGTTTGATTCAAACCTAGGACCTAACCGATTATTCGGTTTTACCATTTCCAATAACCGAACCATACCAAATTATATTTTAGAACCAAAATGACCCTAACCGAATTTGGTTCGGTTGGACCCTGGTTCCACATAAATGATAAGCATTTAACAAGTATTATTAATTAAAACTTAAATTGGCCCCAAACCCAATGGTTTTAATTAATTAAAATTTAGAATGACCTTAAAGCCCAACGGTTTTAATTAATTATCTATTATTAATTAAGAGCTAGAATAGGCCCAAAGCCCTATGCCAATTGGGAATTGGCGAATTGGTTATTTTCAAAAATAATTAATGATTAATGAATAATTAATGATTAATAAACAATTAATAATGAGTCTAGGTTTTAATTAACTATTATTAATTAAAAATTAGAATGGGCCTAAAGCCCAATGGGGAGTTGACAAATTGTTCATTAGGAAATATTATAATTAATTAGCATAAATTATTAAATAAAACATTAATATTTAATATACTTAAGTAAATAACAACATTAATTCGATTTTCACTTCCGTTCAGTTAAAAATTTCAGTCAAACTGAATAGAAACCAAAAACTGATTTTTTAGAAAATAAAACCAAACCGAATTAACTTATTCGGTTTAATTCGGTTCGGTTTTCAGTTTATCAACCGAATTTGAACATTGCTATTAAAGACATTCTGAGGGGATAAGACAAAACCAAAGCCTGTCTCTGCACTACTAACGTAGGATCCATCAACAAATAATTTATGCAGATGAGTGGCTCTAGACTCTAATGCTATCCTGATGATGGGAGGTGTTAGAATGATTTGTAAAAGAAATGAGGTCTTCTAATCACCGTTTGTAGGTCTAGAGCAGTGTTACGAAAGATATGATCGTTACGTGTGCATTTCAATTTCCAAATGAGTTTGGCCACCCGTAGGGGTGGATTCGAGCCGAGCCGAATAGTATTAGGCTCAATCTCGAATTCAGTTTGAGTCAAAACGTTGAGCTCAAGCTCAGCTCGAATCAAAAATTCATAAACTCGAGCTTGATTTTGAGAAAAAATATTTTATAAAAATAAAAAATTATATATAAAAACATTTTTTATTTGATATTTAAAAAATTAAGAATTATAATAATTAATAACTATAATTATATATATATTCGAGCCGGCTCGCAAGTCTCATGAGCTGAGCTCTAGTATGTTCGAGCTCGACTCATTTAATAATCAAGCCAATGAATTGGGCTCAAGCTCAAGCTCGAACTCAGTTGAAACCGAGCCGAGCCGAGCTCGAGCAACTAGTGAAAAGCTCGGCTCGTTGTCACCCCTACCACCCACACCTATTGTTTAATCGGGTCTAGGATGGGCTTTTCCTCAAAGTAATCTGAGTTAAAACGTGCGTGAGAGTGCATCCATATATAGTTCTTGCAAAAGGACAACAAACCATTAGATGAAATTCAGTTTCCTCCTTGATAGGGGTGTCAATGCACCGGTTTTGGATTCAGCCCCATCAAAACCAAAATCAATTTGTATGGGTTGGACGAACCAACAAGACATATTGACTTAGACCAGTCCAGACTTAATGGTCTAAAGTATTTATTGGATGGGATTGAACCTTGTCCATTCTAATGAATTTATGTTGGATTGGATTGGATTGAGAGTTAATCTAAATTAAAACAAATTTGAACAGACTAGACAGTCTAGACTCCATACATTGAATTGAACTGGTCCAAAATGGAAAAAAATATTCATTGGATTGGATTGGACCTAGTCGATTTGTAATGGATTCACATTGGATTGGATCGGATTGGACCAAATACAATCCAAGCGACACCCTTACTCTTCGATGTCGCAAAGAGGACATTCTTTTTCCTGCAACAAGTGACACTTCCATAGCACAACTTTGAAGGGGAGTCCTTCCCATATCAGCCTTCACATAAAGATTTTGGGGCCGTTTGGCATGTATTTTTAAGTAGATCTTTCAACAGCTCTGTAAACAAGAAGACACACTGAAGTTTTGGGGTCTGTCAAAGACAAAGACTGTTTGATTTGCATCATGGCCTACTGAGGTGTTAAAAGCAGTTGAGAAGGCTATTTTCAGCACTGAAAGACCAAAAGCTTCATTGGAAACTTCCTAATTTCTGGCTCTTTTAATCTTTCTATGCACTCGTCTTCTGGTCTTTCGATCTACATGATACCAAACCGAAATGACATTTTTTTGTCATTTAAACTTATCGCAGACTATAAGACACACTAAAAAATCAACCAAAAACCACCTTTGTATCTTGGGGTAGCTTAATTAGCTTTTTGATTGCTGTCCATTTGACATGAGAAGAGCTTTGATTCTACTTGAGGTTCACAAAGCTGCGGTAAGCAGACTTGACTGTAAATTGCCAACTAGGGATCACACCTTCGACTCAAGGTTCTTTGTGTTCGAGTGATGGTTGAGCTAGCCAAGGATGTCACATGGCTATCTCCGTGGTCGCCCCCCCTCTTAGGACACATCGACGCCACACATAATAGAAGAGCATGACTAAGGAGTATCCTGCATAGACAAGGAAATGAACTCCGCTAGGGAAGAGGAAACCTCCTGAAGACCTCGGCAGATGCCCTCATCTTGACAACCCCAGAATCCCTATCCATGTAGGACACAAAGGCACAACTATAAATAGGTATTTTCCGCTCAAGGTAAGGGACTTTTTGGAATTGCACTCTTTAAATACCTCTTTGCACTATCTCTTCGGCTCAGACCTGTGCTATTTCAGCCTGCTCGGCCTGGCCACATCCTTTTCAATCCTATTGACTTGAGCGTTAGAGTACCTACCCGGGCTCCTTAGGCCTCTAACCTTTCTCCTGGTTGCAGATCTCAATGTGCGGCTTCATCTGGTTGCCAAGACTATCTAGCTATTTTCTCAGTTTAGAACACCTTAGATCGGACAACATCAGATTGGCGTAGTCTGTGGAAAACAAACAAAAAGTCATTTCCCAAACCCCTTTCCACGCACTAAAAGACACCATGCCTAAGAACACATCCAACCGCTCTAGAGCCCGTTCCCCATCTCGGGGATCCCACTCACTTCGCAACTCTTTGCCTCGAGATCCCCAGCATCAGATAGCGGTCGACTCTGCACAATTCCTTGCACTGCGGCAGAAAGTTGACAGTATCCTCACCATGATGGAGACATTGTGACAACCGGGACATGACCCCCAAGCCACTCGTCCTACTGCATAGGCGCTTGCCACGACCAATCCTCTTACCGATGACTATAAAATGCACCACATAGGTCAACACGGGGCCTAGTCTGACCATGACTGTCCACAGCCATCTCGGAGGTCTGACCCCCAGCTCGGCCCTGTGTGCATGATGCCCGTAGTAAATCACATCGCTCTGACACAAGGATTCCAATGCGGGAATGATTTGGATAGCGCATGCAGCAGCCCCCAATCTTAATAGCCAAATCCAGCTCAGTTCGAGATCAACAAGTAGCTCTGAAAGCAGAGAAGTCCATCAATGCGGCACTGGTGGAAAGGGACACCAAAATTAGGGACCTATGACAACGATTTTCCGAGCTGGAACACAACTAAGCGGATCGCAACGCGAACCCTCCGATGACCCGACCAACAAATCAACATCATGGTCAGCAACCCACAAAAGAGCCTGTCTTCGTCCAAGAGATCGTCGACGAGCTTCCCCCAGCTGGATGAAGACCTCCTCAATTCAAGAAGTATGATGGAACCTCAGACCCACGACCACATTGAAGGGTTCAATGCGATAATGACGTTGCACGGCTCCTCCAAGGGTGGCGACCTCCACGGAGTTGCTAGATCCTGGTATGCCTCCCTTCTACCGCAGTCCATATCCTCCTAGGAAAAATTGGAGACATAGTTCCTGACACAGTTCACCGCCAACCAAAGGCACTAGAAGACATTAGTCAGCCACATGTAAGTACGACAGAGGGAAGGAAAGACCCTGAGGGAATACTTGGCGAGGTTCAACGCCAAGGCCCTTCAAGTCTGGACTCTAGACCAGTTGGTGGTCGTGACCACCATCATGAGCAGGCTGCACTCTTCAATGATCAACTTCTCTTTGCAAAAGAACCCTTCACCCAACTTGACCACGCTCATAAAGCATGCGCAAAAGTATATGAACGCCGAAAAAGCCCAAGCGCTGCCCAGGGAGTAGGAAAACCAGCATGACCAGAAGCGTAGAGGCCACGACATCCAAAGATCGGACCATCACAAGAATTCCTTGGATGACAATGAGCACCAAACCGAATCAGCCTTTCAACAAAGACTGATATCAAGAACTTTTCTCGATCTTTCTCTGACAGAGAAAATGAACTATAACAGATGGTGGAGGCTGCAACAGGAGGAGGCTAGAGAAGAAGGTGGCGAACTGCTTTTCTTTTCTCTAGGGTTTCTGAGATCCTATCTCACAAAACTACAGGGTGTGTTCTGTGTCAATCCCCTAGGGTTCGAATTCTTGTTATTCGAATAGGGTTTCCTCCAGTTGCTTAATGATTAAGAAAAGATTTCCTGATCATATCAGGAGTTGCCCTTATCCAAATCTGTATTTGGATTATGACTCTTCTTAATCCTATCTGCAGATTAGATAAGCTTTTGGGCTCATCCTAATCTCAGATCCACCCCTTAATAATGACTGATCAAATCAGCCCAGTTCGAAATGGGCTTTAGGCCCAATAAGGTTATGTGCTCAAAAGTCTTCCAAACATGTACTTCATTTATTTACATTAAATATCAAAAGTACATCAAAACTGATTGAAGCTAAGGGCATACAAAAACTGTCCAACAGTTGAGATAGGTGCCAGCTCGAAATTGATGCTAATTCACAGGTGGGTATTGGTGTTTTAGGGTGGGAATGTTTGTCATTTTAAATTATGTAGGATTGCAATGGAATTCAGAATTCTTCAGTTGGCTTCAGTGTACTTTTCCGACAAAAAAACTCTTATATGCTCTTGCCCTATTCAGATTAAGTTGTTTCTAGTTATTTCTTGCTTTTGTGAATTTGTGTCTTGGATCTATCTGGTTTGCACCATTATTATAGCAAAGAATCTTTTAGGTACTCAAATCATAGACTTTCACTAGTATCAGATTACCAAGTTCAGCTAATGTAACCTATTAAGTGTGGGCATGCTACACTAAATCTTGGCCCATGTTTCAAAGTTCAAAAAGAGAGGAAAGAGAGAACCATGTACTCCATCAAAGCAATCGTTCAAGGGACTACTACAACTGTGTCTTCTTTTGCTTAAATAGAGAACGTTCATCTTCTCTAATTCAATCTAAGAAAAACACCTACAAAACTTGGAGCATGCTGAGATTGTCATCGATTTTTTCTCTTTTTTGATGGTCAAAGCCCACTTCACTCATGTTTGGTTCAACTCTCATTCTTTCTCATTTGTATCCAATATGAGATTTTAAAATGGATAAGAATAGCTAAAAATGGGCAGAATGAGTCATCAACCGCCACATAGCTATCCAAATCCATTGGAATAGGTGTTTATCAACAAATGGCTATCAGTCAATGTCTATGAACGTAAGTTTTCATAGTAGCCTACTAGCAGTAAACATCTGTGGCGACGGTTTTGTAGACCAAGGGTGACAGTTTATGACTACCGACATAGAGTTTCTTTAAAGAATGAAAATGAGAAAGATAGGTGATGCGGCACGATCCGGGCACTCCTAGCTGGCTGCTAACTGGCTCCTAGCTAGCAACGGACGACACCTGAGAGGAAGAAGATGAAGGATTTCTAGGGGATTTTCCCGACGGGAATACTCTAAAGCTTAAGTTAGAACGCTAGGGGAGAAAGCAAAGAGTGTAAAGAGGCTAAGAGTGTAGGTTGCACTGGATCACTAAGTTCTCAAGATTAGCTCGAGTGCAAGTAAGTTTTCAGATAGGATCTATGATGTTGGAGAGAGAGCTTCCCTTTAACAAGGGAGCTCTTATATAGGCGTTCTTGTCAAATCGGGCATAACCACCACTGGGCTCCTGTCACAGCCGTTACCTGCCAGGGCTGCGCAGGTGATCGTTACAATGTACTGCCCGCTTGGATGAGTGACACGTCCCAAAGAGACAGGCATGCCACCATCTGTCGAGAGACGTGGGTGCAGACTGTCAAATGGGCAGGGACTGCATCGTCAGTCAAGAGACATGGTGCAGTCTGATGGGTACGATCTTGTTAGATAGAAGCTTCCTGAGAGCGTCGCGTTGCCTAGTCATGAGCTACTTTGTAGCGAGCACCTAGGGATACTTCGAGGTGGCCCTCATCAAGATTGTCTTTGGGGCAGCTCTTCTGCCTAAGTGTTGGAGCGAGCTGGTTACCCTAGCTCGCGAGCTGAAATAGTCTTGGAGTATTTCCTTCTCAGTAGCTCGGGGGACCTGGAGCTCGCATTTTAGCGAGCTCCCCCTACAGTGAGCTATGACGTAGAGAGATGTTCTATAGGCTCGTTACTTAGTTGCAGTCAGGCTGTGGTGCTGAGCTGTTGCTCGTGCTGAGTCAGGTCCACGCGTCATCGTCTCAATGGGTCGGGTCAAATCATCCTCCATCAATTGCTCCCCACACCTCGGGCTAAGAGTGCTACCTTAGCGTGAGGGGTTTATGAAGTGTGACGGGTTGGTTTGATCGAAGTTCAAACTTGATTGACTACTCATATTAAATGTGTGCGCGGGAATCAGGGGATTTCTAACTTTTTGAATACCGAAAAACGCACTAAAGAGGCTCTTAACTCCGGATGTTATGTAGCCGCCATTACCTCAATCATGGGAGCCATGCAGCCAGTCACATTTCGGTTTCAGAAGGCATGCAGTCAGCTTGACTGCGAACCGTCAGATCTGCCTCAATCTGGGCCATTGATTCGGAGGCACAGTGACTATAAATAAGAGGGCCCTTGGGCCTCATTTTCTTTCATGCTATCTTGTTGTCGTCGGATTCTGAGGTCGCGCATCCATCTAGTCCACCCGAGCTCTTTCGTTCACACCGTTTCATTTTTTCTCGGTGAGTCTTAATCATTCTGTCAATCATGTCTGGGCATCTGCACCATGTTTATTCTCGGGATGGTAACCAGGACGACGATGCCCCCTCGAGCTCAAGGGGAGCTTGGGAGCAGGTTCTGGAGGCTCGGGAGACCTCCGGTGATGTGGCCTCTACTTCTCGGGGGAGGGAGCCTGACACCTTCGGCCCATCCTCCATGACGGTGGAGAGACTCAGGTCTCTAATCCGTTACTTTCACCTGCCCAGGGACCTCCTCTACAGTATCCCCACTGGTAACTTTCCCTGGGAACATGGTCCCAACGATATAGTGATTTTCTAGGAATAGCTCGAGGCTGGCTTGCGTCTTCCCCTGCACCCCCTAATAGTGGAGGTGTTAAACCATTTCAATGTCACCATCGACCAGCTCCATCCCAACGCCATCCGGAACATGGTTGGGACCATTTCTTTGTGCTATGAGTACTGTCTTCCCCTTGACCTTGATATTTTTGCTTATATTCTTTGCATCAAGAATGCCACTCCCAGAGCTCCTCCAGAAAGGCATTTTTACTACCTCTCTCCCCGCCACGGCTATAAGCTCCTGTACGAGCTACCGAACAAGATTCCTGCCTAGAAGCGAGACTATTTTGTGGTCCGTAACCCCGAGGGGTGGCTCTTTCCAACTTCCTGGAGAGGCGCCATCCAGGACCCTGGGGCCGAGTTGGACCCTAAAATTCGGAAAATGATGTTGTCCTGGGCATCGGTAGGCTTCCTCTGTTCGGACTACTTGACCAAGGAGAAGCTCGCGTAGGTTGGCCTGAGTCTGGGTAGGTTACTTTTTTAGGTCGCGTAGTGCCTTGTAAAAATATCATGTGTATACATATGCTTTGTTTTTTTTTTTACTGGACTAATACCTTGTGGTTTTTTGGCAGCCATCATGTCCAGTGTTGACGTGCGCCGCCTTCTCTCGAGCAACCAAAAGCGCAAGGTGAAGAGGTCGCGTCCTGACCGAACTCCCACCTCTGGGGGCACTGAGTTCGAGTCTGCTGAGCCAGGCTTTACTTCTCCACCACCTAAAGTTCCGCTACCTCCATCTGAAGGAGGTATTGGCAGAGGTAGCCTCGAGGAGGGCGAGCTCCCGTAGCAAGGGGTGGTTCCCCCTGGTCCTTCCTATCCATTTCCCTACCCGCGGCTCCCGGTGGGGAACTGGGAGGGTGTTAATGATTACATTGTGGCCAGGCGGAAGAGCCAAAGGGCGATCTGCAACAAGGAGATCGCTAAGTGGGGGGAGATGGAGCCCGAGGAGCTCACCGTGCTCGCCGCCTCTCTCTGTATGGTGGTAAGTAGTCCTTCCCCTCTTCTCATTTTTTGCTTCCTTTTGCTGTCTTCTGACCTTAGTCTCTTGTTGGCAGGTGAACTCCGCCATCCACGCCATGGCCCTCCAAACGAACATCCACTCTGGTGACACTCACAATCATAGGGTCATCATTCAGAAGTTCCAAGGCGAGCTCGACCGGACCCGGGGCGAGCTCCTTCACACTCGCAAGGGCAGCGAGGCCCAGGAGTTGCTCGTCTGTGACCAGGAGGCACAGATCACCAGGCTTTCCGAGGAGAGCGCATGCTATAGGGAGGAGTCGTCGAGGGTGGCAGCGGAGAGGGAGCTCCTTCGCCAACAGGTTCGGGACTTGGAGTCCACACTTCTGGACCGAACTCGGAACTTCGACACCATGGTGAAGGCCGAGCGGGAGAAGGCAGTCTAGGACTTCAAGGACTCCCAGGAGTATCACGACCTCCAAGTGGAGTATGGCTCGAGCTCGTACGCTCCGGATTCAAGCTCTGCCGCTGGTTGGTCCGAAAGAAATTCTCTGGGGTCAACCTTGACAGCATCACAATGAAGGGTCTAGCTCCCGAGACGGTGGACCAGGCAGAGGAGGAAGAGCCTGACTCCCCGGAGGAAGAGGACGAGGTGGAGGAGGTGGACCCCTGAGGCTGGCGGCTCTGCTTTTCTATTCTTCTGATTACTGGTGGCTCCCGGGTGCCAGAACCCGGTCTTGAAAAGATTTTCTTGGGCGGTTGTTCCCTTTTTTATCTCTTGTTGAACTTTCTCGAGCAGTTTAGCTCGGTTTTTTTTTTTTTTTTTTTTATGGCATGGCAATGAAATTTCTCTTTTCTTCTAAGTATGGTGTGCTCTTTTATTTTTTGCCAAAGCGATCTCATCACTCGAGCTATTAGAGCTGCATACCCGAAGTAGGATTTTTCGGTAATCGTTATCCTGGGCTATCCCTTAGCGTTTAAGGCATCTCTATTGTATACCGCAAAGCGATTACCATGTATGCTCGAACTATATGTTTGTAGATTGTTCCTTGGTCCAATCGATGTGTTGAGGCGAGTTGTGCTTCGTAGGGTTCAGACCCGAGCTGCTTACACCTCTGATATTTCATACTTTGCCTTCACCACTGAAGTGGCTGTCTTTCTTGATGCCGAGGTCTTAGTTAGCTCGGTGTTTTATCCCTGCTTGTAGTTTGCCCTTGAAGTTTGCCTATGCCATGGAGGTGACTAGGTCTTATTGCGCCGAGGTCGTGTTAGCTCGGCATTTTGGCCCTTAGGCTCTAGGAGTGACTCATGGTCTACTCAGTAGTTTGCCCATGCTATAGAGGCGACTGGGTCTTGTTGCGCTGAGGTCGTGTTAGATCAGCATTCTGGCCCTTAGGCTCTGAGAGTGACTCGTGGTCTACTCAGTAGTTACAGGTAATATTTCTTTAAGTTGACAATATTCCATGCCCGAGGTACTTGTTTCCCTTCAAGGGTTTCGAGCTCGTATGTTCCATCCCCGAGAACTCGTTTCACTCGGTAAGGTCCTTCCCAATTCGGTCCGAGCTTGCCAAATCCGGGCTCAGGTACCATAACTTTACGAAGGACCAGGTCGCCGACGTGGAGGTTCCGCTTCTTGACCCTGGCGTTATAGTACCGAGCTACTCTTTGCTGGTAAGCCGCGGTCCTGATATATGCGAGGTCCCTTACTTCATTGAGTAAGTCGAGGTTGGTACGTAACTCGTCTTCATTTGCCTTGTTGTCATATGCTTCCAGTCGTAACGAGGGAACTTTGATCTCAGTTGGGATGACTACTTCGGTGCCGTAGGTGAGGTTGAAGGGAGTCTCTCCTGTGGCAGTCTTCTCTGTGGTTCGATAAGCCCATAGGACGCTGGGTAGCTCGTCTGCCCACAGTCCTTTAGCTCGGTCTAGGCGTGCCTTTAGTCCGCGGAGAATAGCTCTGTCCGTGACCTCTGCCTGACTGTTTGCTGGAGGGTGTGCAACCAAAGTGAAGTTCTGTCAGATCCCAATGTCTTGGCACCAGTTCTGGAATTTGATGTCTTCGAACTGCTTACCGTTATCAGAAATCAATACCCGAGGTAACCCGAAGCGGCACACTATGTTCTTCCAAAAGAAGTTCTGAACATTTCGGGCTGTGACCGTTACAAGAGGTTCGACTTCTACCCACTTGGTGAAATAATCCACTGCTACCACTAGAAACTTCCTCTAGCCTGTTGCTGGTGGAAACGGTCCAAGTATATCAATAACCCATCATGTGAAAGGCCACGGGCTGGTGAGATACTTGAGATCGACAGCGGGCTGATGGTGGATATTGGCATGTTTCTGGCACTTGTCACACTTTCTGACGAGCTCAATAGCGTATGCTTTCATTGTTGGCCAGTAGTATCCCTGTCGTAGTGCTTTTTGGGCGAGGGCCCTGCCCCCCAAGCAGCGCAGGTAGGGGAGCGTGTAGGATCTTCGGTACAGTCGTTCGTTTATCATGACGTATTTGGCCACCTGACGCTCTACCCTTCTGGCGGCATTGCGATCTACAGGGAGGGTCCCATGTAGCTGGAAGCTCACGAGCGGGTCAATCCAACTCAGCTCTGCTTGAACGACAGGAGCGACCTCCTCTGCCCCCTCGAGAATGCTAGGCCGAGGCAGGTTCTCTATGTACACGGTTCTCATGATGTTATCACTAGTGCTGGCTAACTGGGACAGGGCATCGGCCTCAACGTTCTCTGACATCGGGACTTGCCTGATGAAGTGTGACTAGAAGTTGGGCAGAGTCTCTCTTTCTTTGGCTAAGTAGGCAATCATAATCGGTTCGCGAGCTTCGTATTCACCTGTGACTTGGTTGACCACGAGTTGGGAGTCGCTGCAGATGATGATATGTTTGGCTTTCACTTTGATGAGACTAAAAAGTACCCTATTTTATTCCCAAATATTCACTCTTTTTCATTATTTTAGCACTTAATTGGACTCATTACTCTTGTATTTCGATTCAGGGCAAGCAAGAAGGCGATTGGAAGAAAACAAGGCTAATCGGATGATTTTGCATAGTTTCGGCACCATTCAGTAATCTGGGCATAACTCTCTATTCCATACTCCGATTTGGATAATTCAAGATGAACTAGAAACATAAGGGATAGACCCACAACTTTTATGTTTTGGGTTTTGACAGATTCGGTCCGCATCGAAGACGAAATCGGGCCTGAAGTCGGAGCAAGTTTGGAACAAAGCCCATTTCACAGCTGAAGCCCAATTCGCAGAAGAGCCTTGTAGCAGCCCAAGTTATTAAAGCAGCCCAACTCGAATTCAAGAGCCAAGAGTCCCAATTTCGAATGTAATCTCCAGAAAGAGAGTCTTATCAGATTTAAGTTTTGAATGTAATCCTAGAAAGATAAGATGATTGAGATTAGATCACTAGATAATAGATAGGATAGGATTAGTTCAAAACAGATCAAGACTTTCTTAATTGAGGTTAATCTCCTAAAAGGAGTTGGAAAACAGCCCTCTCCCTCAGGTATATAAAGGGGGGCGTGGACTAGCTTTAAGAATCAATAAAAAAAAATCCACCAATCAAGCATCAAGCAACTCGATCGATCAAAAAAGATCAGTTCGGCCTTCTGAGAAGCAGAGCACGGAGGATTCAAAAATCATGAGGAGTTAAGCTTTTCTTTTCTGGTTCAAGGGGGGATGTTCGATTGTGTCATCGTGAGGTTCAGTATTTAATTCAAGTTCTTGCTTTTTTTTTCAAGTATTCGTTGATTCTTGTGCTTATTCTCTATGGATGTTAATGTTAATTAGTCTAACAAATTAGTTAATATTGATTTTCCTACTGCTATCCATGGTTCGGTGATCCGTAATTGTCATGAATAGTCGTACAAGTAGCAATTAGGTTAATACCTTTTTGGGTCAATTGTTCGTGACAGCCTTTGACCAATGTATTGACATGTTTTAACCTAAAGGGAATCAATGGAACAAGATTCGATAATTGCAGCTATTTCAATTATTGTTATTTTGGTTTAACTGTTTTTACAAAGTTTAATGCTATCACTAGTTAATATGGAGCGCTATCGTACCCAGTCGATTAGTGATAAGTGTTGATCGAATATTGGGTTTGGTCAGCTGATTTAGGAAAACACAAGGTTTATTATGGCTATCCTAATAAATCTAAGGTTAAATGCTTGAATTGCAAGACTGCCGAAGTCTACCTAGGATCGATGACCAATTGATTAAATCCGAACCCTTGAATCAGAATTCGGTAAGACTAATTTCTCTTAAGTTGATATTGCTCTCTTGATTCTTTTTGAATTTTAATTATTTAATTTTCCCACTCTTTATATTGCACACTCGGCTAAGAAATTATTTCCCTAGCTCCCTGTGGGATTCGACCTAGTACCACTACTACTACAAATTTGTTGTGGGACTAGCATTAATTTTGATGGCTTCGACAACCTGTCACACTTCTTTGGCTAGAGCTAGCCCGACTATCAACGCTTCATACTCCGCCTCATTGTTGGATGCTGCGAACTTGAAGCGCAATGCGTACTCTAGTTTTGTGCTACTTGGACCGTGCAGAACTATTCCGGCTCCACTGCCCTACTGGTTCGAGGAGCCATCTACGTGAAGGATCCAGGGCTCCTCATCCAAGTTCGTGCTTGGCCTAACTAGGAGAGATGCCACACTGGATGCTACCTCACGGTGCTCGGACTCAACCGGCCTGGGAGCTCTGGGCTCGCCCGAACTGGGAGCCTCGTGCTCAACCGGCCTGGGGACTTCGGAGCTGAAAGTACACTCCGCAATGAAATCTGCTAAGGCTTGGGCCTTAATAGCAATTTGCGACTTATATTAGAGGTCGTACTCGCTAAGCTCAACGGCCCACTTCGTCAATCGACCAGAGACCTCGGGCTGGAGTAAGACTTGCCTCAGAGGTTTGTTGGTGAGGACGATAACAGTATGACCTGAAAGTACGGACGGAGCTTTCGGGCTGCAATAACCAATGCATAGGCCAGTTTTTCTATCACTAGATATCTTGTTTCTGCTCCCTACAACACTTTACTAACATAGTAGATAGGTCGTTGGACCCGATCTACTTCTTTTATTAGTACCGAGCTGACCACTTCGTCACTTGCTGAGAGGTATAGCTCTAAAACATTGCCCTCTTTGGGCCGGGTTAAGACCGGTATGCCAGCGAAGTACTTTTTGAGCTCGTCAAACGCGAGCTGACAAGCTTGGGTCCATTCAAACCCTTTGCTTTTAATTGCTTTAAAGAAAGGCAGCGATCTGCTGACTTGGACATGAAGCGACTCAGGGCGGCTATTCGGCCATTCAGCCTCTGAACCTCCTTCATTTTTCGGGGTGGTCTCATATCTAAGATGGCCTTTATTTTGTCCGGGTTGGCTTCAATGCCGTGCCTGTTTACAATGTATCCCAGAAATTTACCCGAGGTGACACCAAAGACACACTTATTCAGGTTTAGCTTCATAAATCTACGCAGGATTTCAAAAACTAAATTCAAGTCTTGTATTAAATCACACGAGAACTGGGTTTTGACGACCATGTCGTCTACATAACATTCTACTTTTTGGCCAATCAATGGCTCAAACAGCTTATTTACAAGTCTTTGAAAGGTGACCCCAGCATTTTTTAGCCCAAAGGGCATGACCTTGTAGCAGTACAGGCCAAAATCAGTTATGAAGGCAGTCTTTTCTTCATCTGTCGGGTCCATCCTGATCTGGTTGTAGCCCGAATAGACGTCTAGAAATCTTAACAACTTGTGCCCCGAGGTCGCATCCACCAGACGGTCGATTCTAGGGAGTGGGAAGCAGTCCTTTGGGTATGCTCAGTTCAGGTTGGTGTAGTTGACGCACATGTGCCATTTACCGTTAACCTTTTTCACCAGAACGGGGTTGGCCACCCAACTCGGGTAATGGACTTCCCTGATAAAATCGGTTGCAAGGAGCTTCCCGACCTCCTCGTCGACTGCCCTCCATCGCTCTGGGGCAAGGTTGTGTTTCTTTTGTCTAACGGGCCTAACTACAGGATCAGTATTAAGCTTATGAGTTATGATGCTAGGGTCTATGCCAGGCATTTCTTCCACGGACCATGCAAAAACATTTGAATTCTCAAGTAGAAAGCGTACCAGCTTGGATCGCAGAGGCTCCTTGATGGAAGCACCGATTTGAAGTGTTCGGGCAGGGTCCTCCGCCGAGGCTGGAATAGAGACGGTCTCTTCCGTGGACGCAACTCGCTCCTCGCTTTGCTCCATAGGTAGCTCCAACTCGAGCTCATCGGCCACCTTGGCTTTTCCCTTGAGGGCAGCGACGTAGCATTTGCGAGACTCAAGCTAGTCATCTCGCGCTACCTCGATGCCGAAGTCTGTGGGGAACTTCATGGTCAAGTAGTAGGTGGACACCATATCCCGTAAGGCATGGGTAATCGGCCGACCTACTATGGCGTTGTATGGGGAGGGGGTTGCGATCACTAAGAAATCGTGGTTGAGCCTCACTATGCTAGGCCAGGTGCCGACTTCCATAGGTACTGTTACCCTTCCTAGGGGCCGAACTTCCTCTCCGCTGAAGCCTACCAAGAGGGTGTTTGCGGGCTTTAGGTCGCACTCCTGAAGCTGGAGTTGGTCGAAGGCCGCTTTGAAGAGGATGTATGCTGAGCTACCTGAATCGACAAGGACGAGCCTAACTTCGAAGTCGTTGATCTTCAACTTTATGACGAGCGCGTCGTCATGGGGGTAGTGGACCCCACGCGCGTTGTCCTCTGTGAAGAAGATGGGGTCTTCTATCCTTGGTCGCTTCGGTGGGTTCCGTTCTTCCCTGCCGGTCTCGCGAGCTAATGCGCGAGCTGCTGCTGAGGTGCAGCCTCCTACAATCGAACCTCCGACTATGACATGGATGGTCCCCCGAACTGGTCTCTCTTCGGGGGGCTGCTTCTGCGGCTGTTCCTCTTGCCTGCTGGACTCGGGAACATCTCTACTCTGCTCCCCTTGTCGACCTGCTTTATTATTATTATTACTTTGTACAAAATTTCTCAAATATCCGTGACGAATGAGTTCTTCTATCTCATCGCTGAGGTTTTTACAACTTTCGGTACTATGACCGTGATCTTTATGAAAGCTACAATACAAATTTTTATTCCTGGCGTTAGGGTCGGCCTTCAGACGAGGTGGCCACTTCACGTACGATGCGTCCTTGATTGCCATGAGGATCTCGGCCCGCTTTGTGTTGAGGGGCGTGTAGTCCCTTTCTGCTGTCGGAGCTCGGAAGGGCTGGACTGGCCTTGTCCCCCGAGTTGTGTCCTTCTTCTTCCTGCTGTCACCTTGAGACAGGGGCTCTGGCTCCCTCTTTCTTTTTTCTGGGGCCTGCTCGCCCTTCTGGTTGATTTGCTCCTCTGTTCCTATGAACTGATCCACGAGCTTGAGGAACTCGGTCATGGTTTTGGGTTGATTGACAACTACGTGCCACTTGAACTCTTTGTGGGTGATACCTCACTTGGCTGCAGTGAGGCGAACTACGGGATCCAGGTCGGGTATCTACAAGCAAGCGTCATTGAACCGATTGATGTAGCTGTGAACTCCCCTTCCTTTTGGACTATGCCGAGGAGGCTTTCCTGAGTTCGCGGGCACCTTTTGCTGGTGACGAAGTGGGAGGTGAAAACTTGCACGAACTGTGCCCAGCTTCTTACCGAACCGGGTGCGAGGTTTCGGTACCAGGTGCGGGCTACTCCTTTGAAAGTGGTGGGAAAGGCCACGCACATGCAGGACTCGCTGGCTCTTGCCAGGTGCATCTGGGACTGGAAGGCGTCCACATGGTCATTTGGATCGAAAGATCCATCATACTTATCCAGTGGGGAGAGCTTGAAGTCCCTTGGCATGGGGACAGCAAGGAGTTCTGGATATAGCGGGGAAGAAACTGAGAGGAGAGGGGTAGCTTTCACTTCACCTGAGCATACCTCCTCTTTTCCTTTGAGCTCAGGAGAGACTCGGGTAGTAGTTCAGCAAGCTCACCGGCGTCTTCGCTGCTGCTTTGCTGGCTCGGCGTTGGTGCTTGACGCTTCAGTATCGCCGAGCTCGATAGGCTCAGACTGCTGGTGGTGACTCTGGACCGAAGGGCCCTGCCTATAGTCTGCAGCCAGGACCTCGAATGGATTCTCCGCGAGCGGGAGTTTGAACTGCGAAGGCCGGGACGATACGGGCTTGGTTGGCTGGGAGGCCCCCGACCTGCCCACAGGCTGCGAGGCGGGGGTAGTTGGCCTCTCCTTTTTGCTATGGGAGGAAACTTGGCTCTTGGCAGGATCCTGGGCCTGAGAGGCCTCTCCCCGGCGAGGTCGCTCACTCCGGCGGGAGGGCTTGGTCTGCTTTGTGGCCGGATGCCAAGGGGGAAGCGACGGCTGGGCCTGAGGCAGAGAGGGGAACTGCTGCTTGTACTGGTATTGGGAAATTTGGGGCAGCACTTGTTGTTGGTAGAGTTGGAATTGTTGAAATTGTTGCATTTGAGCCTGCATGGCTCGCATGCATTGCATTAAGTCCTCCAACTGATTCGGGTTGGCCGCTGGGAGCACAATCGAGGGTTCAGAAAAGGCTACTCCAACTATGAAAGGGAGTGGAGCGACCGCGGGTGCCACCGTAAGAGACACGTTCAAACTGGGGACTCTGTCCACGGAGAGGGGGACGATGAACTATCCAATACAGACAGTAAGAAGCTGGGGCTGCTCCCCAAAAGCGTTATGGCTGGTACCACATCCGGCGTTACTAGAAGATGCCATGAATGCTGAGTTTTTGGAAAAAGAAACTGTAAAAGCTTAGAGGAAGGCTTTCAAAAGCGTTTCCCACAAACGGTGCCAAATGATGTGGCATGATCCGGGCACTCCTAGCTGGCTGCTGACTGGCTCCTACCTGGCAACGGACGGCACCTGAGAGGAAGAAGATGAAGGATTCCCGGGGGATTTGCCCGGCAGGAATACTCCGAAGCTTTAGTTAGAACGCTGGGGGAGAAAGCAAAGAGTGTAAAGAGGCTAAGAGTGTAGGTCGCGCAAGATCACTAAGTTCTCAAGATTAGCTCGAGTGCAAGTAAGTTTTTAGATAGGATCTCTGATGTTCGAGAAAGAGCTTCCCTTTAACTAGGGAGCTCTTATATAGGCGTTCTTGTCAAATCGGGCGTAATCGCCACTGGGCTCCTGTCGCAGCCGTTACCTGCCAGGGCTGCGTAGGTGATCGTTACAACGTACTACCCACTTGGATGAGTGACACGTCCCAAACGGACAGACACGCCACCATCTATCAAGAGACGTGAGTGCAAACTGTCAAATGGGTAGGGACTACGCCATCAGTCGAGAGACGTGGTGTAGTCTGACGGGTACAGTCTTGTCAGATAGAAGCTTCCTGAGAGCGTCGCATTGCCTAGTCACGAGCTACCCTGTCGTGTAGCGAGCTATCTTTGCCTCAAGCTACTTTGTAGCAAGCTCCTAGGGATACTTCGAGGTGGCCCTCATTGAGATTGTCTTTGGGGCAGTTCTTCTACCTAAGTGTTGGAGCGAGCTGGTTACCCTAGCTCGCGAGCTGAAATAGTCTTAGAGTATTCCCTTCTCAGTAGCTCGGGGGACCTGGAGCTCGCGTTGTAGCGAGCTCCCCCTACTGTGAGTTATGACGTAGCGAGCTGTTCTACAGGCTCATTACTTAGTTGCAGTCAGGCTGTGATGCTGAGTTGTTGCTCGTGCTGAGTCAGGTCCACGTGTCATTGTCTCAATGGGTCGGGTCAAATCATCCTCCATCAATAGGGCATGACCATTTTTCATGCTATAGGTTACCTCAATTTTTGTGCTATAAGCGGATTTATCATTCTGAAAAAAATGAGGTCGAAAGCAATATTTTTGTAACCAAACGCTTTAATGTTATTGATTCTTGCCCAGAATAAAGAAGTATTAAAAGAATGAGGTCCAGAACAGAGAACCAAACATAACCTAAGTTGCAGATTCACATTTTCAGGTAGCAGCCATAAATACGTTGACTTTACAATAATACCATTAGAGATTCCATAAAGAAGTCCGCATTAATCTGGCCTTCTGTGTCGTTTGGAGATACTTAGTTGGGTCTCAAAACTGAAATCTGAAGCAAGAAACCCTAAGGCTCAGTTTGGAAGGAGCACAAATGCAAATATGTAGAGTGCAAAACCTTGTATTTTGTATTATTTTATATACATTTCTACTGTACATATTTGCATTTGTACTCTTTCCAAACTGAGCCTAAATAAATTTAGAATTTTTAATTTAATCCTCCATTAGAAAACATAATTGATTGATCAAGGCTAACCGGAGCAAGGAATTCGACCAAGAAATAAATCAGGTATTAGAGACCCAAATTTTTTTCCTCCAATCTGATTTGGAATTTCCTTTTTTCTCTTCAAATCATTAATTGATTTCCATTTTCCCTTTTAAATTAATTATTCACAATCATTTTCTCTTGTTTATTTCTGAATATAAGGTTCAGTTTGAAAAGGAAATAATACAAAATACAAGATTTTGCACTCTACATGTTTGTATTTATACTCCTTCCAAACTAAGTCTAATGTCCAATACCATTTTATTCAATGCTGCAAGCTATTAACATACGTCTAGACCTGTTCAACACACAAGCTATTCAGACAACTCGATTAGTACAGTGAGAGTGGTAGAAACTTGGAAGGATTTAGTCTGCTTTCTAGAGAGAGTGATTGGCCAAACCGAATAACATGAGGTACTGAGAGTCCATCAACAGATTTATTTGATGCAAATAGCTAAGTTACTCTTTTCTTGTTCCTTTTTAATTCTTATTTCAGCATCATGTTTGCTACTATCTTGTCTCATGATTTTAGTAACACTAAGAAGTTGAATGGAATAACTATGCTCTATGGAAATGTAAGATCAAAAGTATATATTAGATAAATTTGTTCCTCACAAAAGGATAATAAAAAGGCTAGAACCTGTATATAAACTTTCACGGAACCTGACATTGAGGTTGTTTTTGAAGAGTATAACAATGATAAGGATATGTTTGGAGCTGTTAAAAGAAGATATGAAACGATTACTGAAACATGACCGAAACATCTTATCGCTATAAGATGAAATAAGGATATTCCATGTTGACCATGTGAGTAAGACGAATGTGACAGCCATACAGTTGGAAGCCACCAAAAATCCTTTCTACTACACTGAATAGCCTCTCACCCTCTTGAAATTCAATAACAACTCTAAACCTAAAAGAGAAATAAATATTAAAAACATACCTACTTGGTAACTGGGTAACTGGGTGGATCCCACAGAATTACAATAATCCTACGTTCAACTGCCGCTGCAATGGGGCCTACAAAATTTTTTTTTTTTTTGGAAATACTCTCATGAATGAAGGGTGGATAAGTTACTTATCCATCCATTGAAACCCAAATGACATGGGTTTTCATCCCTTACCTGCCTAATGTTTCACCTGACCGAACGTTGTATTTGTGAGTACTCGAGCAACATTTACCCAAGAATCACTTGTCCAGGAAACGGTTTACTCAGGTTACACAAAATGAATGAGCCTTAGAGGCTGAATGGAAGAAAAAGAAAGCTTAGTGATCATCCTTGTCACTTCAAAACCAACTGAAACTTCTCAAATGGACGAGAATCCTAAAGGCAAAATTTTTAAAAACAATAGGAAGAAATTCAACAAAAAGTTAAGTTTTCAAAAGAGTTCAAGAAAATCAAAGGCAAAAATTGATTGAATTGTGGAAAACAAAGATATAAAAAATATAATTGCCCTAAATGTAAAAAGAATAAATTAAATAATGAAAAGAGTAAAAATGAAAAAGGGGATATTGTTTGTGTGATTTTTGAATCCTACTTCACTGATTCTAGTTTTTTTTTTTTTATTATTATTAGTGCTTTGATTCTGGCTCCCTTAGGCACATTTGCAAATATAAAGAAATGTTCCTATAATTAAAGGAAATGAATATGGGAGAACATAGAATTTTATGGGAAATAACACCTCTTGATACGTAGCGTATCATATCTGTATCCATGGCAATGGATATGGGTACATCATAATGGGGTATGTATCCCATGAATACTGCATATCAACACGACATGCCTCTGTATCAGGTTGTATCGCACCGTATCGGTGGATACGGTCTAATATGAACTGATGTAGAAGCATTCGGTTGGCCTGTACAAGGATAACGCATGTTGAATGGAGGACGCCTGCATAGGCATACCATGAGTATGTTCAAGGTTACCTAACACGGACCAGGCGGACCCAGTCGTAGGGCGCCGTGTGGCACTGGCAGAACATCTCGCCAAGCCCTCGTACGGCTCGCATCTGAACCATCTGAGCCCAACTACCCCTGGCAGTTCCGGCTATAAATGCAAGACACCCCCCACAAGGTAAGGGATTCGACTCGAAATCTTTGTAATCTCTCTCTCCACTAAGGACTTAGCGCTATCTGAGACCTCATCTAGACCCCTCGGCTCCAGACTCATCACTTACCTCGTGCACATACTAACTTGATCGTCGGAGTCCTCGCCTCAGGTAACCACTGTTAGACAGTGTATGCCCTTAGCTCCAATCAGAATGATGTACCTTATGACATTTATTGCAAATGAATAAAGTATATATTTGATTCGTGTTA
The DNA here is from genome assembly GCF_055504915.1 of Nelumbo nucifera. Taxonomy (NCBI): domain Eukaryota; kingdom Viridiplantae; phylum Streptophyta; class Magnoliopsida; order Proteales; family Nelumbonaceae; genus Nelumbo; species Nelumbo nucifera. Next base: position 45,789,326 of record NC_142655.1, read on the forward strand.
TTATGGTGTGTTTCTATGTAATACCTTTAAACTGGACACATATGAGACTCGTGTTAGTTTAGAATCTTCACAACCATTGGATAGATCTGGGGAGATTTATCCTGCCAAGGCTGACACTGATGTGCCGCCAAGTTGGTTGGGGTGGCTTGTCTCAGCTGCTAGGGTGAGACCTGAGGTACATGCAGTGTGGGTTTTCTTGAAACCCTGAACCAGACCAAAATTTCAGTATTGCCCAGGACCTTGGAGATTGATGGGCAAAACTGGAATGTTACACCTAGCCTCTAGACTCGATTATGATACTGCACTAGGTGTCAGATTGGGTTGTCTTTGATATGCCAATCAGTGAGATCCTTAGAGGGGGTCAAAACCAGGGTATGTTGGGACAGTCCGAGAATTCATCTGACTAGGTGATCATAGTGACAGGATCAGCTCCTTTGTCGGACAAAGTGAATGATCGGGGATGCACTCTCTCTGATGGAAACCAAAGTTGCCGGCAGCCGATTTCAATCGTTGAAATTTGTTTTGCAAAATATATTTATATACATATATACATATATATATATATATTATGGTTTTAAAATGTTTGCAAAAGGTTTTAATTCCCGGGATCCATGTGGATAGAGAGTGTAGCACTGTTCCTTGCAGCCGAGGGAGAGGTCCTCTCTTGTCGGCCAGTGTTTGATCATTATGGGCTAAGAGGTTAAGTGTAAGACCATTGAGGGTAATGCCTGATGGGCTAATCTTGCATCTGCCCACAGTCCTTGGGTTTTTATAAGGTGGGTTGACCTAGGGACCACTTAGTGTAAGTGTTGGGCCCATTAAGAGCCCATGGTGATGGGCTCAGGGGTTCACTATTTCCTATAGTGAATTCGACCAGGCCTTGTAACAGAGGCTGGGCTGAACCCATGTGGCTGATGTATAGATCAATATTTGGGTCCCACGCCATACAAGGATACCCAATTGGGCAGCAATTTGGAGGCTGAATGAGCACATGGACTTAATGGGCCTAAAGCCCAAATCGAACTGGTTTAAATTGATTAATTAAAGAGGGGCGGTTCTGGGATTTAAATCAGCAGATAGGATAGGGAGTTATCCCTATCCACTCAGAGAGTCCAGATCCAAATAAAGATTTGGATTAGAAAACTCCTAATAAGATTAGGAGGGTTGATCTTTATCTGCAGATAAGATAAGGGTTTATCCTTATCTCTTAAAGAGAGTCCAAATCCAAATACAGATTTGGATTAGGAAACTCCTAATGAGATTAGGAGAAGCTCTCTTTAAGGCTATAAATAGAGGAGGAGGGCGAACCCTTCTTCACCCAAGCAGATCACAGATTCAAGAGAGAAGACAACTCCAATAAGACTAACGCCATCTTCTACTCTTGCCTCCCTCTATTGCTGCCACCATTGCCAGTTCGTTCTCCACCAGTAGGAGTGATCAAGAAGTGTTCTTGATATCAGTTTTTGGTGAAAAACTAATCTGACATCGTTCTCTCACACCCTCCATCGAATTCTTGCTGAAGAGTTCGGTTCTTGCTGAAGAACCACCTACTGATTCTGCTCCACCCTACGCTGTGTCATCTTCAGTGGGAGCAGTCTTTGGCATTTTCCTCGGGCGTGAACACCTTTGTTGGGAGTTACTGTTACTCCGTATCAGGTACATCCCTCTCCTACCTTTTGGTTTCAGATCTGGTCCGGTTTATGGTTCAAGATTGATCCTTGAAAAGTCAATTTTCTAAAACAGGGAATGTGATTCTCACATGGGAGAGAGAAATTTTTGAAATTTCACTCTACCTACCTGTAGGGTGTGGCTATCCATATGATGGATCTCTCATCCCTTCAGTGGTATCAGAGATAGGTTCAAATCTTGAACCAAAATTGATCAGATCTGAAACTGCGCAAATGGGCAGAAGGCGTTCTACCCGATTTGCACAGATAAGAGATTTTCTGGGAAATCGGTTCCCAGATTAAGGGCTGTTGATCTGAAATTAAATCTTTTGAATCTTAATTATATTTAGAATGGTTCTTTATATTTCTCTTGATTTATGGGTTGTTCGTATGGTGGAGATTGAAGTCTTTATTGGCGCACGAAATCTGCATTTTTGCAATTCTTTAACTTTTGGTCTGTAATTAGTTTTTTTTTTTTAATTCTAGACTGAATGTATAGGAATTCAATCTGATGTAATATTAATAGAAAATTAAGGTTTTTCTATTTTATTTTATTCAAGACCGAAGCTGATTGCGCTAAAGGAGGAGATTTCGCATATTAGGGTTTTGCTATCTACGATAACTGCAAATTGTAATCTAACATCTGTTTTGCAGGTAGCAGATCTGCGAACAGCCCTAGTACTGATTTTGATTGTCTTTAATCAGTAATTTAATTTCATATCAAATCTTGAATTAATTCTTGAATTAAAAATCAAACCCTAGACCCATTTGAACTAGATTGGACCAAATTGGTTGGACCGAATATGTGGTTCGATGGGGGTTGTTCTCAGCCCTAATTTTTTCTCTTGGGTCAAGGGATTGATAGTTAATTGCAAGACCTAATTTGGCCCACACCTATAAAACCCAGTTTTAATGTGTTAAAACTGCTTCAGCCCATTAACTGCATACAAGCTATATGGGCCAAACTGCTCTTTTGCAATTCAGCCCATATACCTAGATAATATTAATCAGTATTATTATGGATAATCATGGGCTTTAATAATGGGTTTTACAGATATTAATTGATTGGATCAATTCTATCCCTGCATGTGATGTATGGATGTGTGGTGTGCAACGTTCATGGGCCATAAGCACTTGGTCCATGCTGATACGATAGTGGCTCTTGCACACACCATGGCTGAATGCACATCATTGCCATGGTGTCCCATAAGATCATTGGATGATCTCCCTTCGTGGTGGGCCCCACCCCTCCCTAAGAGGAACCGTGCGGAACCCTAGCCGTTTAGGGCCCACCAAAATCTGGCTTTATGAAAGTCAATGGGAGCCACTTTGGTTTGACCTAAATTAAACTAGGGCGTTACTTTTGTTCCTTCCTGAAATATGAGTGCATGTGATAGGGAGATTCATATGATGAACTCTCTAAAGGCCTTCCATCATTAGCATGAAGATGGGTCCTTCAGTAATGAGGAAACGCACCATAAAATTGGGCTATCCATTTGCTGTTGGATCTATTGGAATGTTTCATATGATGATAGGGGCGTCATAGACCGATGTGGGAGGGGCTTATCCTAAAATGGAAGACTCTCTCACGGTACCTTGGTGTTCACGAATATGATGGGTGAGCATTCACTAGACAGAAAGGTTTAACCTAAAATGGCAATGAACCTTGTCTAATAGAGGCCAAAGGGAAAGCTCATACGATGAGTGGATATGATCCTTCACAGAAAGGTGGTGGGGTTATGTAGCTGAAACAGTTGGCTCCATGCACCCTATGTGATTTCCCACATTTCCAGAGACATAATTTGTAATCTTTTTCACTGAGATAGGAGGAAAATCTCGGAGATGAATAAATAAAAATGGAACATAGATTAAAAGTCATATCTATGTAGATAACATGAATCAATTTAGGTTGTGGACTAATTTTGTTTTTTATCAGAAATGGCAAATGGACAATTCGCTAAGCTGTTGGATGACAACAAACTTAAGGGCCCAAACTTTGCTGACTGGTACCGTAATCTTATGCTGATCCTAACATCTGAAAAATTAGACAAAGTAGCTAAGAATCTTGCCCCAGAGCATCCGGATGATAGGGCTTCTGAGGCCCGAAGGAGGGACTACTAGAAATGGAAAGAGAAAAATTCCCTAGCCTGCTGCTACATCATTGCCTCCTTGGATAATCCGATACAGAGGCAATTCGATCAAATCGAATTGTCCAAGGACATATTGGATAGTCTAAGAACGATGTATGAGGAGCAGAATCGTCCTACTCGTCAGAAGGTCCTGAAACAGTTCATGATCGCACAGATGTCCAAGAACCAGCAGGTTCATGACCATTGTCTTCGGATGATGGGTTACATTAATGAACTTGAGACTCTTGGATCCGGACTTGACCATGTCACGAAGGTAGACGCCATCCTGAATTCTCTGCCTCCTTCCTTCAATCAGTTCATCATGAACTATAACATGAACAAGTTGAATGTCAGCATCCAGGAACTCAGCAATATGCTGCAGAGGGCCGAAGAATTGATTAAGAAGGATGAGCCCATAGGCATGCTTGTTGAAGCTGGAAAATCGAGAAAGAAGAAGAGGAAGGCTAAGAGAAAGCCCTAGAAGAAGGCTGCCAAGTCTAAGAAACAGAAGAAGAACAGAGCATCAGATGCTTGTCACTTCTGCAAACAGACCAACCATTGGAAGAGGAACTGTCCTCAGTACTTGGAATCCAAGAAAGGTAATTTCGAATCCTATGTCATAGAAACCAATTTGTTGGTAACTTATGCTTCCTAGTGTATTGACTCCGAGGCATCAACTTATGCGTGTAACTCCCTGCAGGGGTTCAGGATAAGAAGAAGACTGAGTGACGGAGAAGTAACTCTTTACTTGGGGACTTTTGCAAGTGTTGCAGCTACGACTATAGGAATCGAAGAGTTATTTTTCAGAGAAGGATCTATTGTACTAAAAGATTGTCTTTATGTACAGAATTTGAGAAGAAATTTGATTTCTGTTTCAAAATTGTGTGCGGATGGATATTCTATTCTTTTTGGTAATGCGATTACTGTTAAAAGAAATAACAAATTCATCGCATATGGAGAACTTGAGAATGGTCTCTATGTTCTCCATCCTTCTCTGGAAACTAACATAGTCGAAACTACGTCGGTTGATATCCCCAAGAAAAGAACCCGTGATACAGTTAATCCCACGTGCCTGTGGCATTACCGACTTGGCCATATTAACATAGATCGTATCACAAGGTTGGTAAAGGATGGTCCTTTGGATATTCTAACTATAGAAGATCTTCCCACTTGTGAACCTTGCCTTCAGGGTAAGATGACGAAACGACCATTTAACGGTAAGCTTGAAAGATGTACAGGCATGCTTGACCTTATACATACTGATGTATGTGGTCCCATGAGTGTTAGGACACGTAACCAGCACGTGTAGTTTATAACATTTACCGATAATTACTCTCGGTATGGTTACATGTACCTAATGACACACAAGTCTGAATCTTTTGAAAAGTTCAAAGAGTTCAGACAAGAGGTCGAGAAACAGTTAGGGAGAGAAATTAAGACCCTTCGATCGGATCGAGGTGGCAAGTATCTCTCTGACGAATTTAGGGACTACTTGAAGGTCAACGGGATAGTATCACAGTTAGCTCCTCCTGCTACACCACAACTAAACGGTGTTTCAGAGAGAAGGAATAGGACCTTATTAGATATGGTCCAGTCACTTCTCGTACACTCAGAGTTGCCCACATCCTTTTAGGGTTTCACATTGGAGATTGTGATGTACGTTCTGAACCGGGCTCCAACCAAATCAGTTCCGAAGACTCCCTATGAGCTTTGGACCGGAAAGAAACCAAGTGTAAGACACATGAAGATTTGGGGTTGTCCGACACATCTTAAAAGAACAAGGGTGGACAAATTGGAATCCAAGTCTAAGAAAGCCGAGCTGACACCTCGACCGACCAAAGCAATCCGATGGGGAGAATGGTTGCCTTCACTCCGAATATCATCTTCGAGCCTCTCCCCCAACACTTTAAGGCCCCTACACTGGAGATGTACGATGGGACCTCGAACCCTGACGGCGACCTGGAAAGTGTTAGAGCGCTCATGATATTTGACGGGTATTCCGACCCCTTGGCATGCTGGAATTTCCAAGCCACCTTTAAAGGAGTCACCCATCATTGGTTCTCTGGCCTCCCACCTCGGTCAATCAGTTCATGGGAGCATTTTGCTAATTTATTTCTCGCTCGCTTCATCAGCAACAGACGATGCTAGAAGATCATCGTCTCACTGATGTCTATCAAGCAATAGCAAGGAGAGAGTCTACAGTCCTACATCGATCGCTTCAAAAAGGAAGAGCTTAAGCTTTGTGACCTCGACCCCATGGTCTCTATGCACGCAACCATTAATGGACTCTACGCCAGCTTGGCCCTGAAGTGCTTGGTTGCCAAGACCTTGCCGAAGACAAAGCTAGAGTTCCTCAAGAAGGCTTAAAAGGAAAGAGAAGTTGAGTGCCACAACAAGCCCCCTAAGAAGAAGAGGAAGGGTGGAGACAACCACCGCCACAACAACAATAGCAGCAAGGACCACAAGAAGCCACCAGCCTTGACCCTGGCTTACAACCAATACACGCCACTCAATTCCACCCAAACGCATATACTGATGCAGATTGGGGAAGAGAAGTTCATGAAGTGGCCCAAGAAGATGAAGAGGAACCCCAAGAGTGAAAATCCCAAAAAAAATATTGCAAGTACCATTGTGGCACTGGTCACGACACTGAAGATCGCTATGACCCGAAAAATGAGATAGTCCCTCTTCCAACGAGGGCACCTTAAGCAGTTCATGGGTAGCGAGCCTGGTGCTACATCCTTCCAGTAGCAACAGCAACAGCCGCAACAGCAGCAACACCAGCAGATAGCCGGTGTCATCGACATCATCGCCGGGGGCACGGCCTCAGGTGGAGCCTTGGCCTCAGCCCGCAAGGCCTACGCCAAGCAGTTAAGCATCCACGGGCCGGCCCCCAAAAAGCCCAAGCAATAGAAAACCCTCTCCTTCACGGACGAGGACTTGAAGGGGGTCGTAGTCCTCCATGATGACACCCTGGTTATCTCGACCGTCATTGCAAACTTCATACTTAAGAGGATCCTCGTCGAAACGGGCTCCTCGACTGACATCATCTTCTACAAAACCTTTTAGAAGATGAAGATCATGCCTAAGCGCCTCCAGCCAGCCGACATCCCACTAGTTGGCTTCTCTGGTAGCATGGTCAAACTGGAGAGAAAAATTACCCCACCAATTACGATAGGGACTGAGCCCCAACAGGTTACAAGGATGAATGAGTACTGGTCATGAGGATCGGCTCGCCCTACAATGCAATCATGGGGATACCAACCCTTCACGCACTAAGGGTGGCCACCTCCTTGTATCACCTCGCCCTCAAGTTCCCCACCAATCACGGCATCGGAGTTGCTCAAGGGGACCAGCAAGCAGCCCGCCAGTGCTATGTGGCAGCACTAAAGGGAAAGAACAAGGAAGAACTGCCACTAGAAGGCTTTGACCTCAGGGAGGAATCAGTGAGCCGAGGTCGAGCCCGAGAAGACAGTCCGCATCGGGGCTAACCTTCCCCCATAGAGCCTATCCGAACTAGTAAGTTTCCTCAAAACTAATGCCAACGTCTTTGCTTGGTCTGCTGTTGACATGCTTGGAATTGACCCTTCAACCATCACTCACAGGCTAAGCATGGACCCAAGCTCTAGGCCAATTCGGCAAAAGAAGAAGAACTTTGCACCGAAGCGTTGGAAGGCCATAGGAAAGGAAATTGGTAAGCTATTCGACGCCGACTTCATTCGAGAGGTATACTAACCTAATTGGTTTCCAAACGTGGTTTTGGTAAAAAAAGCTAATGGGAAATGACATATTTTTATTGACTTCACAGACCTTAACCGAGCCTATCCTAAGGATAGTTTTCCTTTGCCAAGGGTAGATCACCTTGTCGAAACAACTACAAGGTGAATAAAGATGCAACTACTCAACTTCATGGATGCCTTAACTGAGCCTACCCTGAGTACGAGCTACTCAGCTTCATGGATGCCTTTTCCAGATACAACTAAATAAAGATGCTCCCAGAGGACGAGGAGAACACCTCGTTCATCACCGAGCACAACACTCACTGCTACAAAGTGATGTCCTTCAGCCTCAAGAATGCAGGGGCCACCAACCAACGTCTCATCAACAAGGTGTTTAAAAATCAAATGGGGAGGAACGTCGAAGCCTACGTGGATGATATGGTGGTAAAGAGCCTAAAAGCCAAGATGCACACCTCAGACGTGGTTGAGACCTTCGACACCTTGTGGAAGTTCAACATGAAACTCAATCCCAGCAAGTGTGCCTTCGACGTCACTTTAAACAAATTCTTAGGCTTCATCGTTACTCAAAGAGGCATCGAGGCCAACCCTGACAAGATACAAGACATACTGGACATGGTACCCCCTCGATCGGTGAAGGAGACTCAGATACTTACCGGCTGAATAGCTGCTCTCAACCGCTTCATGTCGAAGTTGGCTGACCACTACCTTCCTTTCTTCTGTGCCATTAAAAAGTTGAAGGAATTCTAGTGGACGGAAGAATGCCAACACGTCTTTGACGAGCGAAAGGTCTACCTCTCCTCACCTCCCCTCCTCGATCGGCCAACCCCAGGAGAGACCCTCTACCTATACCTATCGGTGAGGGATGAGGCAGTCAGCTCAGTGCTGATAAAAGAAGATGGAGTGCAAAAGCCGATATACTACATCAACAAGGTCCTTTGCGATGCCGCAACTAGATATCCCGAAGTGGAGAAATTGGCCTTCGCCCTTGTGGTCTCGGCTAGAAAGCTCAAACCGTACTTTCAAGCTCACACCATAACGGTCCTAACAAACCAGCCCCTTAGGGCTGTCCTCGCCAAACCCGAAATGTTGGGGCACCTGACCAAATAGGCCATCGAGCTGTCTGAATTTGACATACAGTACCAGCCGAAGCCCGCTATCAAAGCACAAGCCCTAGCAGACTTCCTAACAGAATGCACTTTCAGTCGAGCCCCCGAAGATGCTGAAGGGGATTGCCCAACCAAGGGGACTCACCCCAAGTCGACACTCTTTGTTGATGGTTCATCCAACGCCAAAGGAAGTGGAGCAGGCCTCATCCTTCTCACCCCAAACAACGCAATCATAGAGTATGCGCTAAGGTTCGACTTCTCTACATCCAATAACGAAGCCGAGTACGAGGCTCTCCTCGCTAGTTTGCAGCTTGCCAAGGACCTCGGCTCCTTACATGTCGAAGCCTTCAGCGATTCGCAACTGGTGGTGAATCAAGTCAACGGCGACTACGATGCCAGAGAGCAAAGCATGTCCAAGTACCTTTCCAAAGTCCAAGAACTAGCCCGCCACACTGTCTGCAAGAGCCGATGCCCTTTCTAAATTGGAAAGCACCTCAAACGTAGCTTTCAGCCACACTGTCTGCTTGGAAAAGCTACCTCGGCTCTCTATAGAAGAAGTGCAAGTATTTCCAATAGAGGCCGAACCATCATGGATGGACCCCATCATTGGCTTACTACTGACAGAACGACTGCCCGACAACAGGAATGAAGCTAAATGACTTTGATGTCAGGTAGCCCACTACACCCTATTGGAGGGAAAATTGTACAGAAAGATCCTTCACCTTGCCTTACCACCTATGCCTCCATTAGGAAGAGGGCAGGTATGTGCTCCGAGAAATTCACAAAGACATCTGCGGTAGCCACCTCAGCAACCGAGCCCTAGCCCAAAAAACACTAAGGTAGGGGTACTTTTGGCCAACCCTTCACAAAGACGTAGCCGAGCTGGTACGAAAGTGTGACCAATGCTAGAGACATGCCAACTTATGCCATCAACCAACCACCACCCTCTCAGCTCTCAGCAGCCCCTGGCCCTTTGCCAAATGGGGGATGGACCTCCTCGACCATTCCCTCAAGCAACGGGGGGCAGGAAATACCTCGAAGTCACTATGGACTATTTCACCAAGTGGGTAGAAGTCGAACCCCTAGCTACCATCACAGCTCAAGCAATTCAGAGCTTCTTCTGGAAGAACGTTATTTGCCACTTTGGACTCCCCCACATGCTAGTCACCGACAATAGGAAGCAATTTGACGATGCCACGTTCCGGGAGTGGTGTGCCTCCCTCGACATCAAGTAGCAGTACACCTCAGTGGGCTACCCCCATACAAATGGCCTAGCTGAGGTCACTAACAGAACAATCTTGGATGGACTGAAGACCAAACTAGACCGAGCCAAAGGCTTATGGGCTAATGAGCTAAATAGTGTCCTCTAGGCATACCGAACCACACCTTGGACGACCACAAGAGAGACCCTGTTTGGCCTGACCTACGGTACAGAAACAGTTATCAAAATAGAGATCGGCCATTCGACGCTTCGAACTGAAGTGTATAGCGAAGCCGAGAACAATGAAGCACTTAGAGCAAACTTAGACTTGCTGAAAGAAGCTTGGGAGTAGGCACAAGTCAGAGTAGCTACCTACCAGCAACGAGTGGCCCGCTACTACAACTCAAAAGTGAAAGAAAAACACTACCGAGAGGGAGACCTCGTCCTCAAGAAGGTCATGGTCCCCAAACCCGATGTAGGAAAGCTAGGCCCCTACAACATCAAGCAAGTCATTGGCCCCGGCACCTTTCATTTGGAACATTTAAATGAAAGACCCGTCCCTCGGACGTGGAACTCGGACAACCTCCGGATATATTACCAGTAAACACAAATTTTGATGAATGAAATGCAAACCTTCTTTTTAGTTGAATGTTTAGCACGTGTTCTTACCAAATTTCCAAGACCCCTCGGCTTCGTAACAAGCCGAAGCACGCAACCTCTTCCGAGGACCATGCGCTCAAGCCAGACCGTTTCCAGAGCACATGACTAGCAATGAACACACTAACTTAACGCCTCGCCAAACTAAAACACATCAGGACGGCCGAGGCATCGCACGCCTCGCCACCCGCCTCGGTGGTGGATGGCCTCCTAGTCGTATACACTTAGCGCAATTAAGTAAAAGGCAACCCCGACCAACTCGGCGACTCGCCTCGGCCAGAGACCCTGAACTCCTTGGAGCGCCACCTCGGCCTCGCCAAAGTAATCATTTGGGAAAGAGACTAGACAAGCAAGCTACATCTTGGCTTCGGTCTCGGCTTCTCTCCCATACTTCGGCAAACCACCTTGGCCTAGCCTAAGTAGACACTTGGGTAAAAAATGAGCCAGGAAAGTTGCACCTTGGTTGCATACGTCTGCCTCGGCCTTGGCCCCTTGACAATCTAAAGCGAGCGTGTACCTAAAGCGAGCCATTACAAGGCATTTTTTGAACCATGATCTCTTCGTTGGGAGGGGTAGAGACCTCTCGGTAAAAGAAACAACAAAATAACAAATAGTAATTGACAAAAGGAGAGAACACATCATATAAAAAATGCTTGTGTATTTCATTTCATTCCAGTATAAGCATTTGCAAAAAAAAATTCTACAGCCTCGGAGGATGAGCACATTTACATCACAAAAAAAAGAGAAAAAACAAAAGACTAGAGGAACCACGTCAAGCCTCGCTGCTAACCGGAGGAAGGGTAGAGCCATCAGTAGCCTGAGTCTCGTCAAGGGAGTCGGGAATCACCTACAGCCCCTCGGCGTCGAAGTCTGGCATCACTTGTACGAGGGCCTTCTTGGTGTCCTCAATTCCATTCAAGTAGGATGTGGACACATACTATGCAAGGGACCATTGGTACTCGGCTGACTTCTTGAAAGCCTCTACTACCTCAGCCGCCGCCTTAGTCGCCTGCTTCTCCACCTCCACAACCCTCTTCTCTACCTCGGCTGCCTTCTTCTTGGTCTCGATAGCCAACCCCTCAGTTTGGGTCACCCGCCACTCCACCTCCATGATGATTCTTGCGAAGCAAACCCTCTCCTCTTGCTCTTTGACAAGGAGGGCCCGCATTTTCTTTAGGTCGACCTCCATCTTCGTTCAAAGCATCTGCTCATCCTTGTGAGCCTTCTTAAAGGTCTTCCGCTTGTCTTCGGTAGCGGCGACAGCAACCTGGAGCCTTTCCTTCTCCTTCTCAAGCTTCTCTAGGCGTGACAGGGTCAGACTCATTCGGTCTCCCAGACCAACAAAGTGAAGAGAGTCCTGTAGTAGAAACTATCAGTAAAGACTACAATAATGAAATAACTGCGAGACGAAGTATGAGAATGAAAATTACCCCAGCTAAGTGGTAGAACCCCTTGTCATACACGGCTCTTGGCTCACTCTACATCATGCGTAAATGATCCCTTGAGAGGATCACCCCGCTCACCAGGGCCTGGCTGACCCCTTCCTCAATTATTGAATCCTCCTCGCGAACCGACCACCGGGGGCAGAAGATCTTAGTAGACCCCTCGGCTCCTTCGACGAGCTCCTGTACAGATGAGGGGGCGGATAAGGGCCCTGTGGGATGCCCCTTACGAGGTGGCTTCTTCGCGGCGTCCCCGGTCGGACACTCGGCATGGTCCACCTTCGACGGCTGCTCTCTTAAAACTCCTCCAGCAGGCCTCTTCCTGCCTGCCTCGGCCCCCTCGGTAGGCCTCTTCGGTGCCTCGGCTGGCTTCTTTGCTCCCTCATCCGACCCTTTCCCTTTGGCAGGAACTTGTTGAGTTTCCCCCTTGGCGGGGACTTGCTGTTGAATAACCCCCTTGGGGGGGGGGGGGGGGACTAGTGCCCGCTTGCCCTTCGCAAGCTCATTCTCGATAGGCCTCCTCGGCGTCTGCCCTCCCACTTTCTTCTCAGCCTGGGTCCTCTACTTGGCATGGGTGCTTTCGAGCAAGAGCTTCTTCACATCCATTGGTACCTCTACAAAGGAAAAGAGCATTAATTAGTACACAAACAAGGATGAGGGGAATGTATGAAAAGGCTAAGGAACCTCTCCTACCAAGGGGGTAGGGCTGAGCCCCGCAAATACTAAGGGGAGCTGCTCCTCCACCAAGGGCTTGGCCTTGACCGTCCCCAACACGATCGGGTGCGCCACGACAGCGGCCTCCTCATCCCAGAGCAAAGGGGGACACTTCTCCACTATTGTACAGTCCACTCCCCACTTCGACCTAAACGACCAACCTTTGGGGCAGGAGATGAAGAAAAATTTTCCCTTCCATTTGTGGACAGACGAGGGGTTATCGACCGACCTCCCCCTCCGCAGTTGTAAGTAGTACATGCTGGCCTCAGAAGAGTGCTTCCTCGGCACAAACATGGCGCGAATCATCTTCGAGGTCAACTCTACATCCCAAAGCCAAGCCCACACTAGAATGGCTACAAGAGTCCTAATGGAGTTGGGGAAGAGCTAGCTAATAGTAATGTCGTACCACTCCAGCAACTCGAAAATCAAAGGGTGGAGAGGGAACCTACGGCCAAATTCTTGAAAGTGTTGGTACACACAAATTTCCCCCTCCTCAGGGGTCCACAACTGATCGTCGAGGTCAGGAACCCTAAGCTGGTATGACCAAGGTATATAAAACCTCCTAGCTAGGGCCTTCACTTGATTCACATTCAGAGTGCTCTCGAACTCCGAACATGGAACATCAGCCTTCGCCACCCTTCGGGCAGTGCTTTCGGCCTTCGCCACTGGACCGGCAGTGGGATCTGCTCCCCCTCGGCTTGGGGGGACCCCTCTGCCTCCCTCAGCATCACAGATGCGGCACCCTCATAGGGAGGGTCATTGCCTCGGCGGCTGCCTTCGGCACCCCCAAAGGCTACCCTCTCCCTCAGCACCCTAAACTCTTGCTAAAGGGGGACAGTAGCCAAAGGACCTAGAGGAGAAAGGGGGGAAGGAGTCCGAAGAGAGCTCCCTTCCGAACCATTTGGAAGTTCATAGCACTCAGTGCCAGAGTCTGAGAAAGACATGATTTGAGAGTTACCTAAGAGACGAAGGTGAAGAAAGTGGAGACAAGGTGTGTCGAAGGATTAAAGGTCTGAGAGAAAAGTTCACTTGATAGCAAGGGAACCTAGAGATAAATGACGAAGAAAAATCACCACTAAGGCCTCTATTTATAGAAGAATGAACGGTTTAGATCCCACCAGATCCAATAGTCATGAGGTCCTCGCTTTCGCTAACCACCCGCGGTGTGGCACTCGGCGCCTTGCCTCAAGGAAACGAAATGACACCTATTAAACCTGCGCGTGCCCAGCCTCGGGGAAACAAAACGACGCCTATTAAACCCACGCGTGCCCAGCCTTGGGGAAACGAAACGATGCCTAGTAAACCCATGCATGCCTAGCCTTGGGGAAGCGAAACAAAGCCTAGTGAACTGGCACTTAGCCTCAGGAAGGAAAAATGACACCAAGCGAACCAATAGGTCCACTCACCGTGATCCACAGGTTCGGATGCACAAACCCGATGAACACGTGGACCGGTTTGCCCAAAGCGCCCGTCTCCCCTACGGAAGGCTCTCCTAACGCTAGA